>NC_059102.1:110693658-110783658 GCF_020740685.1 Jaculus jaculus
ACCTGGGTCCTTAGGTGTTGTAAGCAAGCTCCTTAAACTGCTAAGCCATTTCTGCAGCCCTTTTAAAAGTTTTTATTTATTTATTTGAAAGAGAGAGAGAGAGAAGCTCTAGCTTTCTTTTCATACTATTCGTATGTATGGTGTACTGAACTGTGACTGTTAAAGCATTCATACATGAAGTCCTGACTCCCAGCACCTCAGAATGCAACTATTTGGAGATAAGATCTTTAAAGATGTAGTTAAAGTAAATGAAGAAGTCATTTGGGTAGGCCCTAAAGTACTGTGAATAGTACGCTTACAAGAATAGAAAATGTGGACACAGCTATAAATAGGTAGAAGGCAGTGTGAAGACTTAAGAAAGATCCAATCTTCTGCAAGTCTAGGAGAGAGGCTTGACACAGATCCACTCACATTCCTCAGGAACAAATAGTCCTACCTGCACCTTGATCTGATACTTCCAGCCTCTAGACTGAGAAAATAAAATTGTTTTGTTCAAGCTATCCAGACATTGTTACAGCAACTGTAGGAATCTAATATAGCATGGTACCTCTTTCTTGAGCCAAGATATGTAAAAATAAGTTTCTTGTTGACAGTGTATAGTTGAGTCATATTTTTATAATTATACTGCCAAAATTTATACAATTCACATTTTAAATAGTTATTGATATATTTTTCTTAATATCTATTATGGCCATAATGTTTTCTATTCATTATATTTATTCCTTGCTTCTGTTTACTTCCCTCTTCTTTTGTCTTCTCTGGTGTGGTTGCTCTAGAGTATGCAACATATTTCTATAGTTAATCTATTTTCAAATAACTTTATACCACACTGCATATCTTCTAATAGAATACTCCAATGACCTCTCTCTTATTTTTGACACACTTCTGCCATCCAGCTTACTTATATATATATATATATATACTATACTCATTCAAATATTGACACTAGTATTATTTTAAGCACAAATTTGAAAGGTTGAAAAGCATTGCAGGGCAACAAGACAAATGAACTCCAGACACATGTGCCACTTTGTGCATCTGGCATGGGTAGTGCAGAATTGAACCTGGGCAACCAGGCTTTGCAAGCAAGTACCTTTAACCAGGGAGACATCTCTGAAGCCCAAGAGTTAATTCTTCTTTCTTTCTTTCCTCTTTCTTCTTCTTCTTTTTTTTTTTTTTTTTTTTTTTTGAGCTAGGGTTTCACTGCAGCTCAGGTTGATCTGGTGGAATTCACTATGTAGTCTCAGGGTGGCCTTGAACTCACAGTGATCCTTCTATTTCTGCCTTCCAAGTGCTGGGATTAAAGGCGTATGCTATCACGCCTGGCTCCAAGGGTTATTTCTTAAGGAGTAAGCAAAAACAGCATTTGAAGAAGAGAAAATAATGGTTGTAAAATTAAATGCAACTTAAAAAAAAATTCTAGCTTCTTACTGTTGGTATTTGGCTAAAAGAATATACTATGTCCACCAAATTGCACTCTGGACATTTATATTTGTGTTTATGCCCGTATATTAGTGAAATTGTCACTTCTGGTTAGAGAAGCTTCTCTTTTCAGATGGTGGTGACTACTGAGGCTACTCAAAATTCATGAACTCAGGGCTGGAGAGATGGCTTAGTGATTAAGGCACTTGCCTGAGAAGCCAAAGTACTCAGGTTCAGTTCTCCAGTATCCATGTAAGCCAGATGCACAAGGTGGCACATGTGTCTTGAATTCATTTACAGGTGGCTAGAGGCACTGGCACACCCATTCTCACCCCTCCCACTAATAAATGAATTTTTAAAAATTGAAAAAAATATCATAAATTCACTAAGAAGTGACAGTTGAGTGTTCAGCACTAAGACATCTCTATCACACCTTCCAAGGCAGAGGGAGCATTGCAGAAGAGGTGGTAGAAAGAATATAAGAGCCAAAGGATGTAGTGGAGTACTTTGGAATGTTGTTTTCCAGACACAAAATGGTTGGTGAATTCATGCCCCCACAGTGAAAACGATGACATCAAAATAGAAGAGGGACTACTTGGAAATAAGTGAGAGTTCAGTGAAGGGGGATTTGGAGAGGGAACAAAGGAGAGTGTTGGGAGGGGATTATGAAAAACAAAGGAAAAGGAAAACAATAAACAAAAAAATCTTAGCTTTGAATTTTTATACATGTACATTTATGTAGGAGTGAGTGTGAGTAGAGGTCAGGAAACTAGAAAGGAACTTATGAGAAGAGAAAAAGAAGCCTTAAGAGAGAGAAGTGGGGTATGATATAAAAGTGGAAAGGGGAATTTTAGAGATAGAAGGGTACAAGGGGGAGGGGGCAGGGACATGGGGAAGGAAAGTATGTGTGGGATGGGCTAATCACTGAAATCAAATATCTATGAAAATATCATAGAAATCTGTTACTTTGTAGGCTAACTAACACATCAAATAAAATGTTTTATTATAGAAACTGTAATGGGATTTTGATGGTAGTTTAAACTAATACTTAAAATTAATTTGAGGGGGGCTGGAGAGATGGCTTAGCGGTTAAGCGCTTGCCTGTGAAGCCTAAGGACCCTGGTTCGAGGCTCAATTGCCCAGGACCCACGTTAGCCAGATGCACAAGGGGGCGCACGCGTCTGGAGTTCGTTTGCAGTGGCTGGAAGCCCTGGCACACCCATTCTCTATCTGTCTCTCTCTCCCTCTCTCTGTCACTCTCAAATAAATAAATAAAAATGAACAAAAAATATAAAAAAATATTTAAAAAAATTAATTTGAGGGCTTTCTCTTCCAGGAAAAAAAAAGCATATTATTTTTCCATACAGTTGAGTTCTTATTTGTATCCTGTATGGAAATAGAAAGACAACATCAAAAGACTTTGTTCTCAGACAGGAGTTGTATGTTATGCCTGTTATCTTGTATGTGAGAACCTACTTCTGGCATTGCTGTCCACATTTCCTCATGTCCTTTGTCATTCCTTCCTTCCCTGGGCTCCACCCAGCCTCTCAGTTCTTCACTTATCAACACAAAATTATTGCTATTTTTGAAAGGTAATCTTCTGTCCTACTTGATTTTGTGTGCATGTGTGTGTGTGCACACATGTGTATCCATGTGCGTATGCATGCCTGCACACACATGTGCATATATGTGTGCCCCATGCATGTGGAGAACAGAGGTAGACATGGATTGTCTTCCTCAATCTCTCTCTGTTTTGTTCATGGAGGCAGGATCTCTCTCTTGAATTCAGCTCACTGATTTGGCTAGTCTAGCTAGCCAGCTTATCCCAGGGAGCTCCTGTGTCCTCTTCCTCAGGGCTGAGATTACAGCTGGGCTGTCACACCAGTATGGGTTTTACACGGGTGCTAGTAGTCCAAACTCAGGTCTCTCACTTGACAGGGGAGTTCTTTACCAACTGAAACATCTCCCCAGCCTTCAGTGGACTTTTAAGTTGGTGATTGCCATGTAGGAAAGCTATTTCTCTACCCTGTTGAACTTGTTTCAGTTCATTCTCAGAGGTTCTGCTACCAGGAAAGACCAAAATGTATATTTACTGCTTTGCTTCAGTTCACATTGGATATCAGGAGAACATTATCAAGTAGCAACACACCTGCCTCTAACAACTTCATGGCCCACAGCAAGAGTATTTATTTAGAAGGTCACACACCATATATCTAAATATTGAAAGATTTTAAATTGAGCTAACCAACTGTTAGAGTAGCAAGTTTTATCTTCCTGTGACACAACTTACTGATGACAGACCCATGCACATGACCACATAGCAGACTGATTCATATTTAGAATACTTAAGTGCCACAGGTCCCTACTGTACCCGTGATCTCCTTGAGAACTTACCACCAATCCCCTTACTTCAGAAGGTCTCGTTTAATGGACTCTTTAAAAAATTGTTTCCCACATTATTCCCCAACACTTTTTATTTTCCTCCTTGGAATTGTACTTTGATAACCAACCACCCCATTCCTTGAACTTATTTGTAACAACCAGCATCCAGTATACTCCCAAAGAAAGTCCAATTTGCTCAGTTAAGTGATGTACTTTGTTTTAGAAACTGCTTTCAGGATGTTTTAGTAGCTTAATTTTCTTTATTTTATTTTATTATTATTTTTTATTAATTAGTTTTTTTATTTATTATTTATTTATTTGAGAACGGCAGACACAGAGAGAAAGACAGATAGAGAGAGAGAGAGAGAATGGATGCGCCAGGGCTTCCAGCCTCTGCAAACGAACTCCAGATGTGTGCGCCCCCTTGTGCATCTGGCTAACGTGGGACCTGGGGAACCGAGCCTCGAACCGGGGTCCTTAGGCTTCACAGGCAAGCGCTTAACCGCTAAGCCTTCTCTCCAGCCCTATTAATTAGTTTTGTACTCAGTAAATACAGTCAACTTGGTACCATTGTTAGCTTCCTCCATGTCCTATCTGCTCTTCCTGGGACCTTAGTTTTCTGTGGCTCACAGTTTCTCCCTCCACTTCCATTCCACTGGTAGACTTTAAAAACTGGGCTTCAGGGCCTGAGGAGATGGCTAAGTGATTAAAGACACTTGATGGTGAAGCTTGCCAGTGGGGGAGTTCAAATATTCCTGCCACCTACATAAAGCCTGATAGGCTTTTCATTGCAGCAACAAGAGATTGGCATGCACACAAGCATATACACACATACATAAATAAGTAAATAAATAAATAACTGAATTCCATGGAGATATTTAAGAACATTGAAAACAATCCTATCAGTGGATCTGAATATCGAGGCACAGCACTTTTATAAGGGTTTCGGTCTGGAGATCAGGCCATCCAGAGTGGAGCAGTAGTGACCTGCATGAACTTCAAAGCCAGTCCTCTGCTTGCTCTTGCAGCGGCCAGCCGGTCCAACCGGAATAACTAGGGAAGGAAATTAGGAAACCCAGTTGGGAGTCCAGCTCTATCTCAAGTGGGTTAAACTGGAGTGAGTCACTTCCAAGCTTTTTGTTGAGCTCAGAGTCATTGTCTATAAAATGCAATAAGAGCAGAGGCGTCAAGCACTCCACCAGGCTTTGGAAGAAAGTGTGCGGTTCATCTGAGCATTCTTATCGTTGCCTGAAATTAAGACTAGCTCACCTGCCCTGACCACTCATGGCGCTTTGGAAGGTGGGAGAAGGCACACCTTTCTGAGCTTCACTTCCCACGCGTGGAAAGTGATGAGAACACAAGGCAGGCTCACCACCACCACCAACAAAAATCTCAGAAAAAGGCAGGAAAAAACTGGGCCCTTCCCAAAGTGGATTGTCTTAATACACAGCACACAAGAAGACCTACAAAGCGAGTGTGTGATCTCGTTCCTTCGGACTCCAGTGTCACATTCCCACAATGTAAAGCCAGGTTACTTTTTGAAATGATCTTCCCAGTCCAGAGAGCTGCCCATTTCATTTGCACGCGCAAACCATACTAGCCAGGGGAGCCTGTCAACCAGCAAGGACGGTAGGAGGCATAGACCCGCCCCTGGCGACGCCCCGCCCCTAGCGACGCCCCGCCCAGGCCTGCCCGCGCCTGCGCGCTACGCACCGACCGGCCTCCAGCGCCCGGGCGGGAGGTAAGGGGCTGCGGCGGGCGGCGGCCTCGGGCGGGGTTGGGGGGCTGGGCCCGACCCATCACCGTGGGGCGGCTCGTCCCCGCGCGCGAGCGAGGCAGGCACGGGGTGGGAAGCGGGGCGCTGCCTCGGAAGCGCGAGCGCCGTGGCGGCCCCTCCCGCTCGCCGAAGTGGCCGAGCCTCCCCGGGTTCCGGCTGGGGGCCGCCCGTTCCCTGTGGGTGCCTGGGGGCCGCGGCCGGGCCCGGGCCGCCGTGTTGATGGCATCCCGGGGTCGCGTGGTGGAAAAGTTTCTCGCGCCCGCCGCCCCGCGCCGCGCCCCGCCTCCCCGCGCTCGGTGTCCTCCCGGGCCGTCGAGGTCGCCGGCACCTGAGTCCCGGCGCCGGCCGGCCCATCCGGGTCGGGTGTGGGGGCCGCGGCGAGGGGGGACGCGACGCCCACGCCCGGGGCTCCGGGAGAGGACGGTGAGGGCCAGCCTGGCGGCCAGTGCGCGGGGCTCCTCCCCTCCCGCGGGGAGCACCTCGACCGCCCCTCTCCTCCGGACGGCACCCCGCGCGCCCCGCGGGGGCTCCAGGCCGGGGAAGGGCTTCGGTGCTCGCGGGACCTGGGGCTGTCAGCGACTTGGGACGTTCCCAAAATAGAGCCGTGCATCCAAATCTTTGAGTACGTTTGCCAGCACGGGAGCACGAAGATTCGGGTAGCCATATTGTTGGCTGTAAGCACTAAATGATCAAGTGTGTGCAGTCCTGGCACCTCTCACAGCCCACGAGTGAGTGTGTGCGAAGATGACCAACAGTCTGTCTTCTTGGCTTTGAAATGTTTCTGCCTCCCACGAGACAGGAATTCTTGCACACACGCAGAACTAAAGCTCACTTTGAAATGATTTTGTAATTACAGAAAAGTTGCAAAAGTAATAGAAAATTCTCTACAACTTCCCTCAGGATTAACATTTGTTACATTCCCAAGTATAATACAGTCATTGAAAACAAATTTAAGACTTCCTGAATATCCTCTGATTCAATTCTTCTTATAGGATAGGAAGGTCCTTTCTGTATTCTTGGATAGAATCTAAGACCCCCCACATTTCTGTGTCTTGACATGGCTCCACAATCTCTAAGTCTTTTAGGATAGTTTCAGAAACCTTGGGTCAGATAGTTAGCAGTGTCTCTCAAAAAGAAGATTGTCCAATAATTCGTAGAGGTTAGATTGTTATCATATATATATATATATATATATATATATATATATATATATATATATACACACACACACACACACATACACAACCTTTTCAGTTTATGCTACCAGGATACAAGATAGGTCTTATTCTTGTGATGTTGTCGATATAAACTTAGTTATGTTTCTGTTATTTTGTTATTCATTTCATGCATCAAATTGCTTCTGCCTTGACCTTTAGTAGGTCTTGTTGTTTTTGCTGATTTCTGTACCCCTAGTGTTTCCCCTGCCTCCATTTAGCATCCAACCACTACGCCAAGGACTTCCCTCCCTCTCTCCTTCCAGAATGGTATCAGATACCAACATCTGTGGTTGAGGTGGACTCATTGCTACTGGAGTTGTCTTTATTTTCAGAGCCTCATATAGAAGTCAGCAATATATGCATATACAAGCCCATGTATAAAGACGAGTATTCATTTCTGTGTTTATATGAGTGTTCTTTAAAAAATAAAGTGCAATCCAGTAACACTGATTCTATTCTAGTGTTACCAAGTTCATTCTGGTATTACCTTCTGTTGTAGTTTTTTCTTGTGACTATGAGAAATCTGACTCTCCTCTTTTGTGAAATATTTCCTTGTTTGTTCAAGCCTAGTGCATGACATATAGTCATTCAGGATTTCTAAACTATACCCCTCAGAGACACAAGCATACAACAAGCATACGGTATATTTTTGTCTTTAGCCTTAAACTATTCAGTTAAAATACTTTTTTTGTTTTGTTTTGTTTTTTAGGAAGGGTTTCATTGTAACCCAGGCTGACCTGGAATTCACTATGTAGTCTTGAGTGGCCTCAAACACATGACCATCCTCCTACCTCTGCCTCCCAAGTGCTGGTATTAAAGTCATACACTACCACGCCTGGCTAAAATATGTTTTGTGAAGTTCCTTAGGCTACTACTTCACATCTTCACATGTATAATGCAATCTTATTTTGCTAGGCTTCACTCTTTGTTGTGCACAGTTCTGTGGGTTTTGACAAGTGCAAATAGTTGTACATATGATCACATGATAATGATAATTCTATCACCCAAGTATTTTGTACATTTTTATTCAGTTTTTGCTTTTAAAATTATTTTTATTAATTTAGGAGAGAGAGAGAGAATGAAGCAAATAGACACACAGAGAAAGAATGGGTGTGCCAGGGCCTCCAGCCACTGTAAAGGAACTCCAGATGCATGTACCGCCTTGTGCATCTGGCTTATGTGGGTCTTGGGGAATTGAACCTGGGTCCTTTGGCTTTGCAGGCAAATGCCTTAACCATTAAACCATCTCTCTAGCCATTATTTTTTATTATTTTATTTTTGAGAGAGAGAAAATGGGCACACCAGGCCACTGTGAATGAGCTCCAGATGTGTGTGTCCCCTTGTGCACATTGCACGCTTGCATCACTGCATCTGGTTATGTGGGACCTGCAGATTTGAACATGTGTTCTTAGCCTTCGCAGATGAGTGCCTTAACTGCCAAGCCATCTTTGCAGCCACCCCCTTTATACATTTTTTAAATGTTAAAGATAATTTAACACCCTTACAGAATTTTGGGAAATTAGGCATTTTGTTCTTAGAAATATTTCATATGGGTGAGATCTTAATGAGAGTACATTTTTATTCTTGTGTTTTAATTATATTATAAATATATGTCAACTTTTGACTGAAAAATAAAAAATGCTGAAATTTGCTTTCACTCTACACTTAAATGCACCTCTAAACCGCATTTTGACATTGAACTGGGATCTTCCTGTAACATTTCACAAACATTTGAGCTATATTTTGATATGGTGTCCTATTAAACAGCCTTTTTTCAGTATCATCTTTGTGTGTGTGTGTGTTTGAGTGCCTGGTATGCCTTTGCCTGTGCATGTTCTTGGGTGTGGGTGTGTTATGTATGTACATGTGTGCATGTGAGGTTGATTATTTTTCACTTTACTTACTGACACAGGTTCTCTCACTTGGAGACAGTGCTTTCCAGTTCAGCTGGTCTAGCTAGCCAGCTTGCCCTGGAGATCCCCTGTCTGTGTTTCTGGAGTGTTAGAATTCTGGACAGGCCACCATCCCAGCTGACATGGTGTAGATACATGGATACTGGCAATCTGAACCCTGATCCTCACACTTGCATGGCACCCACTTTAGGTGTCAAGCTATTTCTGCACCTACAATAACATCCCAATGTCCTCAGTTACTTAAATGTAATGCTTTTGCTTTGGTACAGGAATTTCATTATAATTTTTAAGAAATAGAAGTGATAGAGAAAAAAGTTAAATAGATGGAAGGAGAACATGACTTTGGAAAGTCTCTTAGGAGGTTTTTGGGGCAGATTGTCTTCCTTGGGAAATGGTCTCTGCTGAGGTAGTGGGTTTTCCTTGTATGCACAAAGCTGAGAGGCAGAGGCATGTGTAACTCTGATCTGGAAATACACTTTTGGAACTCAAGAAAGGAAGATTATAACACTATAGGGGAGCAGTGAAAACAAGAAAGGTAGTCCATAACAAGCGATTGTTAAATACACTGGTTAGTGGGGGAAAAAAGGCGGAATTATTTGAGTTACATCTCATATAAATGATGTGTTTAGAGGCAGATGAATATAAATAGGCATCTAGACAGGGCCCATCCTTGCTTAGCTACTAATAGAAATAGGGAGGTAAGAGTTGGATATATAGATTACCTTATAAACATTTTCTTGTTTGAATAATAGGAAAGTGTTGGAAGTTTCTGTTCAAAGAACATGTTGCAGTTGGTGTTAAAAATATATTTATTGCTGATAACGTACAACAGGGAAAGTCTAAAGGCAACAGGGCTGTCCTGTGCCATGCATATTGTGCTGTTTGATTAGACTAGTGAGGATAGAACGGTGAAGAAGGGGCATGTGAAGACATTTTAGTTCAGGTAGTATTTACTGTGCAATGTGGGTGTTCAAACATTTTACTGAAACTATAGTAGGCATCAAGATTATATAAACTACATAGTAGGGAAGCACAAAAGGCAGCATGGTAAACCAGACATGCTAGTGTTAAATAAACAATCAATGCAGTTTACATATAATAGATTTTTTCTTTACTTTTTTGAGGCATGATTACACTATGTAGTTCACACTGGCCTCAAACTCTAGAATCTAGAGTTTTGGAGGAAATTCCTGCGTCAACCTCCTGAGTGCTCATACTACAGGTGTGTGACCCCATGCCTAGCTATAAGAGAATCTTACAACTGAGTAAGGAATGTCCCTGTTGTAAAGCACATGTATGCCATGAGCTGATAATTCAAATAAGAAGATGTGCAAATGGCCAATAAACTAATCCTGTCAGTAAGGAATACAAATGAAAACGTGATACCATTTTTCCATTAATCAAATGTCTAAGAAGTAAATTGGGTAATTGCTGGTGAGAATGTAAATAGTCACTACCTTTGTGGCATTGTGGCAATTTTAAATGTGTGTAATATTTCTATTTCCACATATTATTTTAAAGAAATAATCATAGGAGCAGTAGGGATTTATGCATGAGAGTAATTACCCTATAATTTACAATAGCCAAAAAGTAGAATCAACCTAGATAGCTAACAGTAGACGATTAAGTTATGAAATGTACATAATACTGTGCTGCTAAATGTGCTTACATAATTGAAAATCTTATACTTGGCAACATTTTTATATACTTAACCATGTCAGCAAAAATAAACTTTTTTCATTCCCCACTCATTCAGTCTAGTAAGTATTCATTACTCCTGGGTAGTCTACCCCTTTGGTTAGTTTTCTTTATTAGTAAAATATGCCGTTTAAGATAGTTTGTAGCATTTTATATTTTGAGGAGAAAGAGGTGTATTCAACCTTTCAGAAAATATTGATCATGTTACCTGCCAGATTCTGTAAAATAGTCTAGAGGTACCAAGGTCTGCCAGCATTAAAATATATGCATATATCATCTGCTTTTAGTATTTCTCTTAATGAGGAGCTCAGCAACAAACTCGCTCAGTCTTTGCATGTCTGAAAATGATTGTTTTGCCTTGACAGTAAATAATAATTTACTTGAGTATATACCACCTCCCTAAGCACTTTGAAGACATTCTTATCTTTTGATATATTGCTTTGATGAAGAGTTGGTGCTGTTTTTTGAGGCAGGGTGTTGTTTTCATGTTTGTCTTTTATCTCTGGTTTGCTTTTTATCATTTTTTTGTCCTTGATGTTCTGCAGCTTCCTTTCCATTTTTTTGTTCTTGTTTCTACTAGTTGGATCTTACATCCTAATTCTCCCATATTCCCTGAATAATTTCTTTTCATCGTTTTCTGTATTCTTTTATATTTGTTATTGAGCTTTTCATTTTCCATATGTGCCCTTTATCATCTTTTACAAATAAATACTTTTCTTCCTTTCATCCTCATCTGCTATGGATGATATCTTTCATTCATTAATTCTCTCTTCAGCTATGTATGGTCTCCTGTTTAGCTGATCTTTTGTGATTTTCATTCCAGGATTTTTATTAATGTTTTATAACATTATCTAAATTTTTAAGAGTATACCTTCATTTATGTCTTTCAAAAAGTCTGTTCCTGTGCTGGAGAGATGGTTTAGTAGTTAAGGCACTTGCCTGCAAAGCCTAAAGACCTAGGTTTGATTCACCAGTTCCCACATAGGCCAGATGTACAAGGTGACACATGTGTCTGGAATTTGTTTGCAGTGGCTAAAGGCCCTGGTGCTCCCATGCTTTCTCTTTCCTATATCTCTCCCAAATAAATAAATAAAAAGTTTATTCCTTCTGGTACATGCTTGAATATTTAAAAAATACACTGAACATTGCTTTTCATTTTGAATCACTTTATTTATTATCTTATTCTCTCTTGGTCCTTAGTGGTAAATTTTTCTTTTTGGTTGATCTGGGGGCTGTGTCTTGAAAGCACACTTCTCCATGTATTGCCAGGTCTTATTCCTACTGCAGCACAGTTTCACTCTTTGTAGTGCCTGGAAATTTTCCTTGTGAGCTTGTATCATCAATGCCTTGTGAACAAGTTCCTAGTAGAGGGTGATGAAAGGAGTCTTTACAACCAGGGCTTCGAGTATTTTGCCCATGTATGAGAGGAGAAAAGCAACATTATTTAAAGTGCTAGTTTTTGATGTTTGGGGACAATAATTGATCTCTTTGTGAATCTGAAAATGATGGGTTCTGACAACTAAGTCTCACAGAGTCAGTATGTGAATCTTATCTCTGTGAGTACTGGGCTAAGGATCCATAACATGCTTAACTTTTTTTTTTTTTTTTAACTGAGGAGGTTGTGGCCAAGGAGATGACATGAAGGCATAGCGTTCAGCTGTGTTTTTCATATCATATTTGTCTAGCTAAGCAGTGAGTACATTATTCATATAAGATCTCTTATAAGGGCTGGAGAGATGGCTTAGCGGTTGAGCACTTGCCTGTGAAGCCTAAGGACCCCGGTTTGAGGCTCGATTCCCCAGGACCCACGTTAGCCAGATGCACAAGGGGGCACACACGTCTGGAGTTCATTTGCAGTGGCTGGAGGCCCTGTCGCGCCCATTCTCTCTCTCACTCTCTGCCTCTCTCTCTCTTTCTCTTGCTCTCAAATAAATAAAAATAAAACAAAAAATATAAAAAAGCCTTTGCTTTAAGGTCTCTTATAAGCTTAAATGTATCAAATAGATGTTTGTAAAATTTCTCCAGCTAAAGCCAGGATGGAACCCTGGAGCCTGCTCTCTTCCAGCCCCAAGGCACATGCCGGGTCTTTCTGGCTGGCTGATAGATGCCTGCTGGTGAAGTAGAAGCAGCGTCTGATTATAGTCTCAGGAAACCTGGTTCTTTCTATCAAATGTAGGCAGTCCTAATCACTTTGCTAGAAAGGAAAGAGAATATTTAAAGGCACCAATGAGAAGAGTTCTGTGTTACAGTGTTTTTGAAGTACATTATTACATAGTTACAGTATGATGGCCTTAGAAGTGGAGTTTAATACAAGAAGAAAATATAAAAATGAAATTTTTCCTTCAAGTTTGCCATTTGACATTTTTAAAAAGAAGACTATTCTTTTTATCATATACAAGTGAATACTCCTATTTTTAAAAGGTGTTTACATACATACATGTGAAAAAGATTGTAGGAAATATCCATCAAAATGTAGAGTAGTAACTAAGTATGATGAGATCATTGTTAATTTTATTTTATTCTATTATTTGATTCATGTTTTCAAAACAATTTAAAATAGGTTTGGAAAGTGACCTTGAAATCCTAACCCTCCTACGTTTAGAAGCTGGCTACCTGAGCTAAAGTGACCCTGTCTTAAAAAACCAAAACTTAAAAAAAAACAACAACTTCTAGAGTGACTATGTATTACGTATTACTTTCACAAGGACAAAAAAAAAATTAAATGCATGGTTTCATAAAGAAAGACCAAGCCATTCAAATTCAGCATTGGGTTGAATACATATTTAGAGTCAATTGTAAGCTCCTTAAGTGACTTTAAAAGAATATTGAAATAATAATAAATAAAAATAATAGTGGAAACTGGTATAAAAACATTCTTAAAGAAATATTTCCCCTTTAGGTGTCTCTGTACATGTGAAGAAGACAGGTGTTGCAAGTGGAAGTGACACAACCTTTTTAGGATGTCTGAAGATGAGGAAAAGGTGAAATTGCGCCGTCTTGAACCAGCGATCCAGAAATTCACCAAGATAGTAATTCCCACAGACCTGGAGAGGTTAAGAAAACACCAGATAAACATTGAGAAGGTGAGCCTTTCCACTTCTATCACAAGAAACAGTTACATAACTGGATTTACATTTGTTGTGCACTTTGGCTACATTGAAGATACTAGGCAAGAGGCCATGTTAGAATTCCTCAGTCCTGTTGATTTAGCTGCATTATTCATTTGTAAGCTGTTCTTTCTGTTCTACAAATACACTCCTCATATATTTCTTTTCTAAGGAGGGGGCATAGGAGTAGAGGCTAAACCTCTTTAATTGTACATGTTGAAGTTTCAGATAGTAATTAAATTCAAACTGTTTGATAGTAATGGGAAGGTGGGGCATTTTGGATAATGGATCTGCCTTAATTTCATTCACCCCATGGCAAATGTTTTGAACTTGAGTAGGTGCCTATCAGTAACTCCTACCCTGCTCAGGTGCACAGGTATTTAAGAACTGAGTAATTGTGTGATATAAGGGAATTTCCTTATTCTACTGCTTCACTTTGAAGATGGCCCCAAACTGAAAAATACTGCCAAGATAGGTTGAAGAAATAGGCAGAAGGAGGTGAGCTGGTCTCAGAGACTGGAGTGGAGGTTGCATGGAACTTGTTGACCAGTGTATGGTGTAGGGCTTGTGGCATTTGTAAACAACCTTAAGTTTACTGAGTATTGAGCATTGATTTGGAAATATATATTGTCTTATTTGCTGTAGAATAAGTCTGTGGTATTTCTTCCTTCAAAAATACCTCCCCTGATATAAGGTTTAAACGATATGATATGATTCTGTACTTTTCTTTTTTAATTTATTTAAGATCGGGGTGCAAGATTTGGCCATTATACCTTTCAACACAGGCAGTATTATTACCTTCAACTAAGAACACTGCTGTGGTGGTTTGACTCAGGTGACCCCATAAACTTAGGTGTTCTGAATACTAGGTTCCCAGCTGATGAAGATTTGGGAATTACCACCTCCAGGAGGCAGTGTATTGTTGGGGGCAGGTTTATGGGTGTTATAGCCTGTTTCCCATGTCAGTGTTGAGTACACTCTCTTGTTCCTGTTGTCCACCTTATGTGGGCCAGGAGGTGATGTCCACCCTATGCCATCATTTTCCCCTGCCATTGTGGAGCTTCCCCTCGAGTGTGTAAACAAAAATAAACCTCTTTTCCCATAAGCTGCTCCTGGTTGGGTGATTTCTACCAGCAATATGAACCTCACTGCAACAGAAAAGAGGTACTGAGGAGTGGGATTGCTGATAGACACTGACTGTGTGGCTTTGGCCTTTTGGAGCTGATTGTCAAGAGGAATGTGGAAGGATTTGAAACCTTGGTCTAAGTACAGCTTGATGGACTGTTCTGGTCAGAGTTGACAGACCTGAATATAGTAAGAACTATGGGACTGTGAGGTTTGGCTTATGAGGGTGAAAAAGAGCTTTGCTTGAATTGGGCTAGTAGTTTATGTGAGGCACTTGCTATTATGCCTGTGTCCTGAGAAGTTGTACAGGGTTGCTTTGCGTAGAAATGAACTGGTGTGAGCAGAAGGAGATGGCACAGAAAAAAAAAAAATCTGTGGGTGAACTGCTGTCTGTTCACCTGCAATTGAGAGATTACAGCCTTTGAGATTGAGCCAGCTGACCTGTACTGGGAAAACAGGAAGAATGTAAACACTTTTGAAGGGGCCTGAAACTCTTTTGATCAGGCCTGAGTGCTCAAGAAGTGTCTTGTTCTTAAAGTCTGTTTTATTCCCCTCTGGATCAACAAATTGGCACCCTACCTGGTATTGTGGAGTATAAGAAATACAGGAAAGAGAGGGTCATTGAGTTGGTAACATGGTCTTGTGTTTTGGAAATGGCCATGGGCAGTGTGAAGCAGGTTTGCTGGCTGCCTTCATGAAGACCCCATGGGGCCATGAGGATGAACCCTGGGTTGCAGTGGAGACCAAGTGGGGATGCCGGGACCATGAGCTGGCTGCCAAGGAGAGCTTTTCCAGGACTGTGAGTAGCCTAGCTGGAGGGGCAGAATTGGAACTCCAGAGACTTGTTGCTGGTTAGAATTATAGGACTTGGAGACTTGTCATTGTCTAGAGTTTTGGACTTGGAGCTACAGAGTTTGGTGTTTGCCCTGTTTAAATCATGTATTGCTTGAATATTTCTTTACTATGCCCAGTGCCATCATTTGCAGTGTGAATGTTTATTCTGTGCCATTATGGGTTTTTGAGGTTATTATTTTTTCACTTTTTTTTATTAACAACTTCCGTGATTGTAAACAATATCTCATGGTAATGCCCTCCCCCCCACCTTCCCCTTTGAAACTCCATTCTCCATTGTATCCCCTCCCCATCTCTATCAGTCTCTCTTTTATTTGATGTCATGATCTTTTCCTCCTATTATGATGGTCTTGTGTAGATAGTGTCAGACACTGTGAGGTCATGGATATCTAGGCCATTTTGTGTCTGGGGGGAGCACGTTGTAAGGAGTCCTACCCTTTCTTTGGCTCTTACATTCTTTCCGCCACCTCTTCCGCAATAGACCCTGAGCCTTGGAAGGTATGATAAAGATATTGCAGTGCTGAGCACTCCTGTTACTTCTTTCCAACACCATGATGCCTTCTGAGTCATCCCAAGGTCACTGCCATCTGTAAAGAGAAGGTTCTCTACCAAAAGGGAGAGTAGCATTAATATATGGGTATGCACATTAAGAGAAGTGCTTACTGCGCAGTTTGATGAGCATAGTATATACATTTAGCCAGACAGCAGCAGATGTTACACCTCTAGGGCTCATGACTACCCCTGTTTTAAGTTTTCAGTATCAGGGATGTATTCCCTCCCATGGAGTGGGCCTCCAGTCCAGTTAGAGGGCAGTTGGTTTCCACTATGACAGATGTGCCACTGTTGCACCCATTGGCTCCTTTGACCTGGCTGGCAAAATTTAAGACTTGCAGTGTCCACTGTTGAGTATCTTCACTGGTGATTTCTCTCTCTCCCATTGAACTGCATACAGAATGGCTTCTTCCAGCTTTCTGTCAGCTAGTCTACATGGAGGAGGTTATCAGCTTAGTTCCAGCAGGATTTTTCAGTGGCCTTGCAGCCCAAGTATGTGGAGTCTTCAGGTATAGGGTCTTACCATCTATTCCTGGTGGGAAACCAAGGGCCTCGGCAATGGCCTATATTGTTTTGGGGGCATCAGGGACCTACCTGGCCAACAACTCACAGGAAGGTATCCCATCCCTGGCACTGAAAATTTTCTAGCAACAATCTACAGCTATTAGTATTCCATTCTCCAAAAAGTAGGTTTCCATATGATTTATTTATTTCCTCTTAGATTTTCATTAGCCCTCCTTCCACCTTTCCTTTACTCAGTCTCTTCCCTTGACCTCACTTGTGCCTTTTCACCCCCATTAATCTATTCTTCTACTTACATATATACAATAAGCCAGACATCTCATGTTCTCTCTCTCGTATGTGGATACTAGATACTGGACTTCTGTGTGAGTAGGAAGAAAACTCAGTAGCCAAGGCCCGTAAGCTAGAACAGAGATATAGAGGTTATTTTTTGATACTATGGCTCACTTAAAAGATCTTAGATTATGGGGTTGTATGCATATCTTGGGAATTGATTAAAAAAAAAACTATGGGGACTTTTAAAACTGGATGAATGCACTGCATTTTACATCATGTATGGTTATCAGTTTATGGGAGCCAGGGGTAGAATATGGTGGTTTGATTCAGGTGTCCCACATGAACTTAGGTGTTCTGAATGCTAGGTTCCCAGCTGATGAAGATTTGAATTAACACCTCCAGGAGGCAGTGTATTGTTGGAGGTGGGTTTATGGGTGTTATAACCAGTTTCCCCATGCCAGTGTTTGGCACACTCTCTTATTCCTTAATAATTCACCTTATGTGGGCCAGGAGGTGATGTCCACACTATGCCATCATTTTCCCCTGCCATTGTGGAGCTTCCCCTCAAGCCTGTAAGACAAAATAAACCTCTTTTTCCCACAAGCTGCTCTTAATTGGGTGATTTCTGCCAGCAATGTGAACCTGACTACAACAACTGTCATTTTTTCTCCTATCTCCCTACTATTTAAAATCTTTTTAAAAATAAATAAACTATTTTCTAAGAATACTACAGTAAAAATTTCAATGCACATATGAAAGTCTGTCTGGAATTCAGAATAAGTAATTTGTCATCCTTGATGTTCTCTCCTCATCAACATGATCAATAGGAGACACTATAGAGAAGGAACTGTTTGGTAAACTGGTTCTTTCTGTTGTGAATGAAAACAAGTTTAAGGGTTCCATGCTTTGGTTAATTGGGCAGGAGTCCTTTTAGCACAGTTAGTATATAGAAATTAAGTTCTTTACTCTTGATTGATCATTTTTTGGGGAACAGGTTTGATAAGGTATGTTTCAAAGTCCTGAGCTGACGTAATAGACGTTGGTTACAAAGGTGATGAGAATTTGGCAATGAATTGATTCTGAAAAGTGGAAACAAGTGGACTAGTATGTTAAAGCCATTCCTTCCCTTTATGGTTCTACTTTGCCTCTGAGGCTTGACATTGCCTTTTCTTTAATTTCCATTCTCTAACTTTTTTCTATACAAAAATGTATAATACCTATAATTACCCTCAAATTCTAGCTACAAATATGACCCAATTATTCATCAATGGAGAAGTGAGAGCCCTGTGAGGAAGGTAGATAGGTAGGGCATATTACTGATTTGAACACTTATACCAGGTGTTATTAGAATTATCCCAGAGTTTGGACATTGATCCTTTCCTCCCTGTACATTTTCTTTTAGCAATTTTTTGGTAATTCAGAAACCGTCAGGCATTTTCAGAATGATTATTAATTACAAGTGGGCAATATGGTCTAAAACCAAGATGGCAAACTCATTGATCTGTTTTATTTCTTGACCTTAAATGTTTCTAGTTTAATTATGAAAGTACTATTTGTCCATATGGAACTGAATAGCATATTTTGAAAGATGTTTCAGCAGTGGAAGTGCATTTAAAAACTGCAGTGCTCTCTCTGTACAAAAGAGCCAAGAACCACGTTTGGCCTACAGGTGTCTGAGTGCTTCACTTTCAAATAGGCATATTCTTCTTGGGATGGGGGAAGGTGTAGAAAGATAAAATATTTATTATTCTGGCCATCAGTCATCCAATGTGAATTGAAAAGAGGAAAGTCAGACTGAAGGGAAATTGAAAGTAAGCCTTTAGCAGAGTGATTCTGCAACATCTGCAAACAATGAGAGTAGTGTGTTATGGGCACCTGGGGCTGTGTTCCATAGGTCCTTCAGCATTGCCTTCTATTACACATGAGAGATGCAGTTAACATGTAATCTTTAAATTTGAAGTGTTAGCATTCAGCAAATATATGATAGACTTAAGCACAATTAATTGGAACTACAAGATGATAGCAAGCTTGGAGCATACTTTTCTTTGTTTCATATTGTAGGGATCTAGGAGGAAAGTTACTGGGTAGCACCTACACGGCATTAGTGATTAGTGTGTATCACCCCCCCCAAATGGCATATTAGATAAGGTAGAGCTGGTTTGCTTTGACTTTGCTTCTGTCTTTCATCTGTCATGGCCATGGAGTCCATAGAAATGGCAGCCCCACGGTAGTCATTCACCCAGGCTTATCTTGCTCTTCCATCCCTCAACCTACTTCTCTCTCTCTCTCTCTCTCTCTCTCTTTCGTTTTCGGTTTTTCGATGTAGGGTTAGCCCAGGCTGACCTGGAATTCACTCGGTAATCTCAGGGTGGCCTTGAACTCACAGCATTCCTCCTACCTCTGCTTCCCGAGTGCTGGGATTAAAGGCATGCACTACCATGCCTGGTTCAACCTACTTTTATGCAGTGTGTAGAATGTCTACCACCAGCTATCATACTAACATTTCACCTTGGGTGAAATAACCAGAACTATATTTTTTTCTAACTGTATGCATACATACTGATTCTTCTTTCTAAAGGATCTTTTCTTTTATCATGGATACAGTATTCTTTTTTTAAAAAAAATAAGAAAGTGAATGAGAGAGAGACATACACACAGAGAATATGGGTGCATGAGAACCTTTTGACACTGCAGATAAACTCCAGTTACATGTACCACTTTGTGCATCTGCCTGCACATGGGTACTGAGGAATCAAATCCAGGTTGGCAGGCTTTGAAAGTAAGCACTTTTAACCGTTGAGCCATCTGCCTAGCTTTGGTATTGTTTTTCTTAACGTTTTTTTTTTTTTTTAACGTTTTTATTAAGAGAGAGAAAGACTGGGGAGAGAAAGAGAGTGAGTATAGATGTGTCACGGCCTCCTGCCACTGCAAGTGAGCTCCAGACACATGCACCTGCCTTTACGTGAATACTGGGGAATCAAACCGAGACTGTCAGGCTTTTAGGCTTTACAAGTAAGTGCCTTTCACTGCTGAGCCATCTCTCCATTTTTTTTAACCAGTATTTTTTCTAAGTCCTTTGCCTTATTTTTGCTTTTTCCAAGTTCCCTTGCTCCTGTTTCTGTCTCTTGCCCTATCTCATTCTCCCTCTTCTCCACTCTTCCCTTTCCCTCTCTCCTTTCTTTCCATCTGTCTCAGTATATTGTCACATGCTTTCCTTTGCTAGTTGTTAATATATGAGTGCTATTTGGAACTTGTGTGTATGAGTGTGTTTGTATTTGTATAAGGGGAACGGAGTAGTTATGGGGAACTTATTGCTGGAATGTTGAGCAGGTGAGGGTCTACAAGAATGGAGAACCACCAAGTATTAGTATCTGAAGCTATTCAGTTTTCAAAATGTGCCATTCTCCAGTCTCCTAGTTGTTAGGGATATTTTGTTAGGGGTAATGGCTGTGGTATGTATTGGGGATGGTAAGAGGAGTGGACATACTATATATTTTGTGAACATCCCTCTGATCTAGGGGAAGGAAAGTGGTGAGGAGAACAGCAGGCTCATCACCATTCAGAGGTTACTGGTCCAGGCTTGTTTTGCTGGCTGGGGCACACGGTCTCATCATTGCCCTTGCTGGGCTTGACCCCCTACAGAGGAGTCATCTGCAGTGCTTTCGTGGTGATTAGACAGGGTAGTAGCTTGGGCACATGGGGGAGGGGACATGATAGCTCCTTTCCTTACATAAACTTTCGGCCAATTCTGCTCTTTTCCCCATCACATTCCTCACTGGCATCTCCTAGTTCTGCTGTTGCAGACTTCACAGAGTATAACATTGCCTGGGGCTGCTACTCAGTGCCTCTCTCTCCACCCAGCCATCTCTGTAGGCTCAAATTGCCACTCTCTCTGGTCTGCTGAGTCAGTTGCAACAAGTCCACATACTTTCCAGCTTTGAAAATTTTATTAAAATTTCTTGTCTTCTGTTGTGTTCTCATTGTTCTTGTGTATTTATACTCTGTATTTTATTTTAGTGGGATTTTTAGAAAAGAAAAGATTTGAGTATTTGTATTCAATTTGCCAGGCTTAAAATGAGAAACTAGATTATTTATTAGAGGTCATAAATATTAGTGTTCTATAAGTATTTATTGGTGTTTGATGTTTGTTGTTGCTTAGACTTATCCAATTCATAAGAAGTTTGCAGTTCATGAAGTTAAGGAAATAGGAACTAGTCAAAGAATGGTAAGAAGCAGTATCATTATTATTGTATATTATTGTAATTATTCCTATGAAAATGTGATGTTTCATCTGCATTAATTATTCCTTCTATTTTTCCTGCAAATTTAATAATTATGCATTCTTTGTTTTGAAGTCACTGAAGAAAGTACTGGATAGAAAAGAGACAGAAGCCCTAGTAGGCAGTCACCATTTCCATAAGTTCCCACAAACCATCTCTTATAATGTAATATAAAATTCCCCCAGATTTGTGTTAAGATTTGTAGATTATTTTAAGTATTTAAGTATGTTGTCTTTTGTGAAAATGAGGTCAGTATTTGCAGATATCTAGAAATCTTTCCAGTTCTTCATAAATAAAGAGTGTTTGCAAGGTTCTTTGATTTACATGTCATTTTCCTAGGCTTGCTGGTTTGTTCATTATTTATTTATTTATTTATTTGAGAGCGACAGACATAGAGAGAAAGACGGAGAAAGATGGAGGGAGAGAGAGAGAATGGGCACGCCAAGGCTTCCAGCCACTGCAAACGAACTCCAGACGCGTGCACCCCCTTGTGTATCTGGCTAACGTGGGACCTGGGGAACCGAGCCTTGAACCAGGGTCCTTAGGCTTTACAGGCAAGCGCTTAACCACTAAGCCATCTCTCCAGCCCGCTGGTTTGAAGTTACGTAAACTTGTAAACTATCTTAGTTGATTCTTTTTTGGTTTTCAATTCCCTTTTTTTGGGGGGTGGGGGGGGAGATGCCTCTATTTTGATGATGATTTTCCATAATAAAGACAGTAGAAAAACATGGAGTTAAATAGCTTTGCTTTTTCTCTTACACCTGTCAACAGTTCATTCTTCATATTTTGTCACTATCCAGACATTGCTTTTTGTTTAAATCCCAGCCCAGTTACTCCATGCAGAGTGTTCTCTGGTTGATGCCATCACCTCTCAGGTATAGGCACACTGTCTTGATGAAGGACTGTGCAATAGACATTAATTTTCACAGATTTAATGTCTGTGTTTTAACCATTCAGAGTAAAACTGCAAATGTCTGTGTTTTCAGACAATGATGATAGTGACATTATAAAATCATAAAGTTATTGTGAAGAGTAAAACATTATGGATACTTGGAAGTAGTATATGAAATGAGTGAACCACCTACCCAAGCATTCAGTATAGGTACTCAATCAATAATATTTAACAATTAGATTCATAACATTCCTGAAATATGCCTTTTTGTTTGTTGTTTTTGTAGTTTTTTTTGTTTGTTTGTTTGTTTTTTTGTTTTTGTAGTTTTGATGACTGGTAGGCACAGTGAGGTGAATTACTCTTTTCTACTGTCTGGGGTAGATATTATCTTCATTATGTGAGTAATCTTTAGTTCATGGCCCTATATCCTTGGGTCATCTGCTAATGCTACATAGCTTTTTTGGATTCTTTAATATTTTCTAGGTAGTCATTCATAATGATCTGTGATGATTATTATTTTTTAAATTTTTTCATTTTCACAATTTTTATTAACATTTTCCATAATTATAAAAAATATCCCATGGTATTTCTCCCTTTCTATACCTTTAATTTCATTCCCTTTCTTCTCGCCCCCTTACCTCCATTTTTTCCCTTCCCTTTGTTTTATTTTACTGTGGTGATTAGGGCTTCTATGAGATATTGACTAGGATTAGTGAGATCAGATATCTTTACCTTCTTCTCAATATCAGGGAATAGTCCTTTCCCACTAAGTGTGATATTATCTAAAGGGTTTATTTTTACTACCTGCTTCATGGTTTAAAACATTAAATAATAATGCTATATATCACTTTTTATGTATTATAAGAACCTTTTAAACAATATGCTTCCATTTATTCTCGCAGGACCTTTTCATTATTGACATACATTTTACCTTTATGCTTATCAATTCCTTAATATGCTGTTACTGTTTTTTAAATACTGTGATCTTTCAAGATGTTTTATTATAAAAATATTTATAGGTATATTATATATATTCAGCATCTTCATTCCTTCGTATAGAAATAGGTTTCTATTAGATTTCATTTTCTTCTGTTTTTGAAATGTTTCATTTAACATTTCTTTTTTTTATTAGTTATGTACACAGTGTGTATACAGCCATATTGGTACCATTGTTAGCCTCCTCTCTGTCCTCCCACCTCCGCAGGGACCCTGTTGGTTGGGGAATGTGGGTTGTACATTGTGGGGTTAGCCATCAGTTATGGGTAAGAGGCAATGTCTCTGTGCATAATGTCCCAACATGTGGCTCTAACAATCCTTCTGCCCCTCTTCTGCAAAGTTCCCTGAGCATTGTTGGGTTTGTTTAAGGTTTACTTCAGTGAGGAGGTCTTGGGAGCCTCTGTGTCTCTGGATATCTGGTTTGGTAGGAGGTGAGTGTTCCCTTGTCTCTCTTTCACCCTTGTGTAGGTACCAGGTTCACCAAGAAAGCAGCACACTTGCTCATTTCCCCAATTACTCTGTGATTTCAGATGGGGCCCTGGTGAGGTGCAATGGGCTAAATCTCTCCTCAGGTTCAGTGTCTATCTGAAAAAGAGAAGCAAATTCTCCAGCAGAGAGTGAAGTCAGCACCAGATGAATGGGATAGCCATTATTATTTTAGAGAGAATTTAATAGGTATAGGCCCTCTTGTAGCCAACGATGGGTGGGAGCTTGATAATGTAGAGTGGGCTCATTTAAAAAAATTTTTTTTGGCTCATTTTTATTTATTTATTTGAGAGTGACAGACAGAGAAAGAGGCAGAGAGAGAGAATGGACGCACCAGGGCCTCCAGCCACTGCAAACGAACTCCAGATACATGTGCCCCCTTGTGCATCTGGCTAACGTGGGTCCTGGGGAATGAAGCCTGGAACTGGGGTCCTTAGACTTTACAGACAAGTGCTTAACTGCTAAGCCATCTCTCCAGCCCAAGCGGGCTCATTTTTGGATAGGGTTCTGACTTGTTTCCCAGCTCCAGTTATGGGTTCCACCGAGTGGATCAGAAAGCCAAATATAGACCAATTGGTTACCCACCATGGCTGTGTGCCTCTATTGCACTGTATGAGCATCACGTCGGGTTGTTTGCTGCTGAGTAGCTTACACCACGAGTTGCTTGGACAGATGTTGCCCCCAGTCACTCTTGTAGCACCTTCTGGCACTAGATGAGCTGTCTGGGGGTACTGATTCTTCCAGATTCCAGCCAGATCACTTCATGTTTTGTATCAACTGCATATGGTATCTTCAGCAGTAGGGTCTTATCACTAACCTTTGGTGGGTCATAAGTACTATGACAGAAATATGTCTACTTTTGGAAAACCTTGTAGTTCTCTCTGATCAACAGCTCATTGTGGGTGTTAACCACATGCTGGTACTGGGAGTTACAGCGGTGCCAAGGAAAAAAGAAGGAAGAAAAAGATAGGTAATATAAAAGAGATGTTCAACCTCTTCACTGGTGATGAATCCTGTCAGCTTCTCTGTCTTTTTATTGCTACCATTCACTTTGTTTATAATTGTAAGTTGAGTTGTTTTTGTTTTTCTTTCATGATATTCCATTGTCTTCTGGCTCATGTTGTTTCTCGCAAGAAGTCTTCTGTCACTTGTCTTTGTTTCTCTCTACTTCAAGCATCTTTTTTCTTTTTTCCTACTGGCTGTTTTAAAATTTTTACTGTTTTGAAATTCAGATTTGTGTTTTTAGTTTTTAGCACTGCCACTGACAAACCTTTAAGATTCTTTGTATATAGGAAGACTATATAGGGAATACTGTCAATCTCCCCCCCACTTTTTATATTCCCATTCTTCATATTTTCCATCTCTAGAGAGTTGGCATTACAGACAATGCTTATACTCATTTTTTGTAAAAGTCAGAGAGCTTGGATTTTGTAGTATTTTATTTGTTTTATGACTTCTAGAATTTACTATATATTATTAAAATCTCCTAGTTATATGGTCTTAGGAAAGTTAACTGCCAATTCAAAAATCATTCTTCTGTAGCTGGTATGTTTGAGTAGGTTAGTAAAGATTTTTTTTGGAACCTGGAAATCTTGCTCTACTTATGAAAAATTCAGTACCTTTCTCCCTCTCTTTTACAGTATCAACGCTGTAGTATTTGGGACAAGCTGCATGAAGAGCATATCAATGCAGGACGCACAGTTCAGGTAAAGCTTTTACATTGTTTCTGGTAAATCAGTAGGAAAAAGGCAGTCAAGAAAAACTTGCTAAAATAATATTATTTAAATCCTTTGTCAAAAATACTCAGATCCAGGCTAGAGAGATGGCTTAGCAGTTAAGCGCTTGCCTGTGAAGCCTAAGGACCCCGGTTCGAGGCTCGGTTCCCCAGGTCCCATGTTAGCCAGATGCAGAAGGGGGTGCACGCATCTGGAGTTCGTTTGCAGAGGCTGGAAGCCCTGGCGCGCCCATTCCCTCTCTTTCCCTCTATCTGTCTTTCTCTCTGTGTCTGTCGCTCTCAAATAAATAAATTTAAAAAAAATTAAAAAAAAAATACTCAGATCCAAGAATGTTTCATATATACTTCATTTATGTTTCATATATACCTTTTACAAAATGCTTGAAGGTAATTTACATAGTATTTTTACTTGTGTTTGGACTACACCCCATCGTATTAGGATAGATGTGAAATTTTCAACTGTGGCATCATTTTCATGTTCAAAAAGTTTTAAAATTTGGAGCATTAGGATTAGTAATTTTTGGATTAGGGAGGCTCAGTGTATTCCTTTGTAGCTGAGATCTTGTACACATAATTTGTTACTGCTTTAGCAGGTATTGCGGAATCACATTTCATGTTACCAAAATTTTTGTCAGGAATGATATCAACTTACACTTTCATAATCATCATATTCTAAAAGCATTACAAAATTAGCATTATTTCTCCAATTTTTTCAAATTGATAGGTTGACATTTTATTGTTTTTGCATGTTTATTTAAGCTCCTTTGAAAGATAAAGGTTTTTTCACATATGTCTTGGGCAATAATATTTCATAATTGCTATATTTCTCACATATGTTGATATATTTTGTAAGATGGCAACAGTAATTTGAAGGATATGGATCTTCTGTCTATGATATGAATTACAAATATTCTTTGCTAGCTATTTGCTTTAAAAAATAAATTTTTTTTTTTATTTGAGAGCGACAGACAGAGAGAGAAAGACAGGTAGAGGGAGAGAGAGAGAATGGGCGCGCCAGGGCTTCCAGCCTCTGCAAACAAACTCCAGACGCGTGCGCCCCCTTGTGCATCTGGCTAACATGGGACCTGGGGAACCGAGCCTCGAACCGGGGTCCTTAGGCTTCACAGGCAAGCACTTAACCGCTAAGCCATCTCTCCAGCCCTAAAAAATAAATTTTAATGAAAGCCTACTTCAATTAGAGGACATAGCCCCTTGTTGTCCTTTGTTTCCAAGTCCTAATTGGAAGAAACCATGGTAAATCTTCTTGGTTGTTTTCCTTGTATTTAACATAGTTATTAATAAATTCCCTATAGAGATGGGTATTTCCTGCTTAATCTAGTTTAGGCGTTATCACTTCATTACTGCCATGGTGAGTGTAGCCTCTTCTTTTCTACTTTGTTCTCTTATCTCCTTTCTCCTGTATAATTACATATATACATACACACATGCACACACATATATAATCTTTAGTTAAATTAGTACTCAGCATCTCATTATTTTGATTATGAAGATATTATTTTCTGCCAAGTCAAATAGTGAAATAAAGTTCAGACCTTTACTTTTTTTTGAAGTTAATAGTAACCTTATTTCTAAATTACATGTTTTTCTGTGTATGTGATTAATTTTGTTAAAATATTCCACATGTCTACCACATGCTTTTAATTATATTTTTTCATGTGTTCAGATATACCAGCTCCATTTTTATTTTGAAAGTTCCCTCCTGAAGCCCTAGTTCCACTGTTGACTCAATATCTAGACTTCCTCCATAGCTGCCACTCTGGGACTTCCCTGGGATGGTCCCATGTATTGGCTCAGTTTTCTTGGATGTCCTGCCTTCCTCATTTATTTACTCCATTGTTTTGTTGGAGCAATCCTTAATTACCCAGGAAGTAAATGCTTAAGTAATTGTATATCTAAAACCCTCCTTTATCACTGCTAATTTTACTAGGTATAGAATTCTGTTGAGAATTCACTTTTAATAGTGATGGCTTTTTAACTGCTTTGTGTTATGCTTTAAAAAGCTAGAATCCCGGGCTGGAGAGATGGCTTAGCGGTTAAGCGCTTGCCTGTGAAGCCTAAGGACCCCGGTTCGAGGCTCGGTTCCCCAGGTCCCACGTTAGCCAGATGCATAAGGGGGCGCACGCATCTGGAGTTCGTTTGCAGAGGCTGGAAGCCCTGGCGCGCCCATTCCCTCTCTCTCCCTCTATCTGTCTTTCTCTCTGTGTCTGTCGCTCTCAAATAAATAAATAAATAAATAAATAATTAAAAAAAAAAGCTAGAATCCTTTTGTTGCAATTACCTTCTTGTTGCTAGGACAAAACACCTGACCAGAAGCAGTGTATGGGATGAAAGGGTTTATTACTGTCTTACAGTTTTGAGGGGGAAGCTTGAGTGTGGTATCAGTCAGGTTAGGTATCATATCTTGCCACAGCAGCTGACAGGAATCAGCAAGAGAATGAGCTAGCACTGACAAGCTGGGCTGTTAACTCTCAAGATCAGTCCCCAGTGACATACCTCCTCCAGCAAGGCTCCACATTTCAAATTGTACCAGCTGGGAACGAAGTATTCAACAACATATGAGGCCATGGGGGCATTTCCCATTCAAACCACTAAATATCTGATTACCCAATCTTTGCACATGACTTTTTTTGACATCTTAGGTCCTTTTGTGCTTTGTTTATTCTTAGTTTATCTTTGGAAATTTTGTTGATGATGATATATTGTAACCCTTTTATCTAAAAAGAACTCATGTTCTAAGGTGCTAGGAAATTACTTTAAAAATTCTTATGTTTTGTGACAAGTCTCACTCTAGTCCAGGCTGTTCTGGAACTCACTCTGTAGCCCAGGTTGGCCTCAAACTTGTAGCAATCTTTCTGCCTCAGCCTTCCAAATGCTAGGATTATAGATGTAAGCTATCACACCTTGTTTTAATTTACTCTGTACTTTCTGTCTTTCTTTTAAAAATATTTTATTGTAGGGACCAGGAAACTGGTCCACAGGCCATACTTGGTTTGTCATCAGTCTCATTTATGTATGTATTTCTTTGGCTGCTTTCACATGCAAAAGTAGTGTTGAATAGTTGCAGCAGAGACCCGGTGTACTGCAAAATCTACAGTATGCACTAGCAGGCCTTTATGGATGGATTTGCCAAGCCCTGTTCTCTTGAACTTCAGGACTCTTGCATTGCACTATTATCTTCTTGTCAAGAGATTTCCTCAGCTTGACCTTCAATTCTTCATGCTGCATTTTGTATTTTTGCTATTCACATGTTTCATTTATAAGAACTTCTTTATGTTTTCTTTCCTCTTTTCATAGCATTTTATCTATGGTTGTTGTAGCTTCTTTTACTTTTCTAAAGCACCAAAAAAGCTGGTGGCTTGTCTTCTAGTGCACCTCACTCTAGTGCACTGGCAAGATGTTTGAGCAAGCTGGCTTCTCTCTTGGGTAGCTTCTAATCATCAGAGGTTTTCTAACTGACCTTTCTAAGGTTGCATCCTCATTTCTGTAGGGCAGATAGGCCCTTACCTATAGATGTATGGAGCACTTTCAAAGAAGGCTGCCAGGCTCTCCTTATTCAGTACAAGCTTTTACAAACATCCCTTTTTCTAGCTCTGTGTTTGTTGTTTCAGAATGGAGTCATTTTTGTCAGTAATTTACTGGTCTTGAATTTTGAAAAGCTGGTATCAGTGCTGTATAGTGAATAGTTGGGGATTGAATGAAATGAATGCAAGAGATTCTTAAGGTCACAGAGGTACAGGAAATAGATATTAGTAACTTAGAGATAAGAAGATGGGGGACAACAGATTGATTTAAGATTTATATGGAAATACAACTTTATCTTTGCTGCTTGGTAATTAGATTGCACGCCTGAGGGAGCAGGAACTATGTCTCTGCTCTTTGTCCTGTCCACAGCACCTGCCCAGATTCATGTTTGTCCAGCACTGCTGGACATGTTAATGATAATGATGTAATTATGACTTAGGTTTCTTACCATCTTCACTGTTCAGTGTTTCACTAAAAATTACGATTTGATTGAGATGTTGACTATGATCAGGATTTATTTGCTCATTTTAAAAACATGTTTACAATATTGACCTCCATCTGGCACAAAAGATTTATGTGTGCCATTAAAATAATTAGAATAAGACTCTTGTTAGATATAGGTGTTTGCATAGTTTTGTTCATGTCTACTCTTGATTTTTGTGTATAGACTTGTTCTTGGGTCTTTTTTTTTTGTGCTTTTTCGAGGTAGGGTCTCAGTCTAGCCCAGGCTGACCTGGAATTCACTATGGTGTGTCAGGGTGGCCTTGAACTCACAGCAATCCTCCTACCTCTGCCTCCCAAGTGCTGGGATTAAAGACATGCGCCACCACGCCCAGCCTTGGGTCGTTTTTAATAGTTATTTTTCGAGGAACAATTTCATGAAAATGTTATCATAGATGTCCCAGATTCATCACCTATGGATTTATGTAAGATCTGTCTTCTTACCTTTGTTATGGTATCATTTGAGAAAAAGACTTCACTTGAATGTAATTGATCAATCATTTATTCTGTGATTCATGTTTTTGGTGTCTTGTTCAAGGACTTCTCTCTATCCTAAGATAAAGATCAACAAGATTTTGTTTCATACCATTTTATTGATTTGTTTTGTTTTAACTTGAGATGGGCCTCATTTGGCTTAGACTGGCTGGCCTCAAAATCACTGTGAAGCTGATGCTGGCCTTGAGTTCCTTCATTCTTCTGCTTCTACTTTGCAAGAGTTAGGATTTCAGGCATGTAGCATATACCACCCCTATTAATTGATCTATTCCCAAGTATCCTAAAGTAAGTGTGTGTGTGTGTGTGTGTGTGTGTGTGTGTGTGTGTGTGTGTGTAGAAATCTTACATGTTGCCTTTCTTTTAAATTATGCTAACTTCTTGTTCTGTGGTGAAATATAATTTTCATAAATATATAGAGCTTATAGCCATTTACCTTTAAACACATTTCTAATAATTGGTCTGTGTCTTGAATTTTTTTAGCATTTAACTTTTTGAGTCATGTTTTTATTCTCTATATTATCACTCATTTTTTTATTTTGATTCTTTTTCTTCTATCTGGCTCACTAGTTTTTAGAAGTACAGTTGATTATATGTAAGCTTGTTTAAATATGCATCTTTTGGGCTGGAGAGATTGGTTAAAGCACTTGATTGCCTGCAAAGCCAAAGGACCCGGGCTCACTTCTCCAGGACCCACATGAGTCAGATGCACAAGGTAGCGCATGCATGTGGAGTTCGTTTGCAGTGGCTGGAGGCCCTGGCATGCCTATTCTCTCTCTCTCCATCTGCCGCTCTCTCTCTTTCCCTGTCTCAAAAATAAATAAATAAAAATAAATATATCTTTTTTTTAAAGGCCATAGAAAAGAAAACCGTTCCCTCTGCAAAGAATTGTCATATTTCTGATTGTAAAATCTTGTTATTCCAATTAAAATTTTATCATCTGATTCATATGTTTCATTCTTTGCCTAAACAATTTAGCATGATTTCTGAAGTTTCTTCAACTGTCAAATTAGCATAATAGCATAAGGGTTGTAAGGATGTTAATCACATGTGCCAAGATTCTACATTGCTCCTGTGATCAAACAGTGGATGCTCAATAAGAGGAATTAGTAATGTAATTTTGATTTTATTGTACTTTTTCCCTGTTTATGCATATCTGTCTGTGTATGCGTGTTCATATGTGTGAGTATGGACGTGTACATGCTACAATATGTGTGTAGAAGTCCAAGGACAACATTTTTGGGGTTGGTCCTTGTTTTCCACCTCATTTGAGCAGGGTCTTCTGTGCTCATTGTTCCCCAAGATGATTGATTGCCCTACTAGCTGGCCTATAAGCTTCCAGTAAGTTCTCCCGTCTCCTCCTCCCATCCCACCATAGATATACTGAGATTATATAAGAACCACCACAGTTTCTATTTATTATATGGAATCCTGGGTTTTGAATTCAGGTTCTCAGGCCCATATGACAAGCATTTTATCCACTCAGCTATCTTTCCAGTCCCTCTGCGCGTGCGCGCACGCGTGTGTGTGTGTGTGTGTGTGTGTGTGTGTGTGTGTGTGTAGGTCAGAGAACAACTTTAGCTGGTCCTCATCTGCCATCTTGTTTGAGGCAGAGTCTCTTGTTCACTGTTGCATTTGCCAGGCTAGCTAGCCTGTGGGGCTTTTTCTGTATCTGCCTGTCATTACAACAGGCACTGGGATTACAGATGCTCATGCTATAGCAACCAGCTTTGCATGGGTTCTGGGGATTTGAATTTGGGTACTCATGTTTGCATGGCAAGCAGTTTAACCACTGAGCTTGCCTTTCCACTTTTTAAAAAATATTTATTTATTTATTTGAGAGAGAGACACATGGAGAGAGAAAGAGAATGGGCATATCAGGGCCTCTAGTTGCTGCAAACAAACTCCAGACTCATGTGCTACCTTGTGTATCTGACTTGCGTGGATCTTGGGGAGTCAAACCTGGCACCTTTAGCTTTGCTAGCAAGAACCTTAACCACAAAGCCATCTCTCCAACCCTTTAAAAAAATATTTTGTTTATTTATTTGACAGGGAAAAAGTGAGAGAGGCCCTTCCACATTTAACTAGTAGGTCAAGCTAAAAAATTATTGACATTTGATTAGCTTAATTTTAAACTGGTTATAATCACATTGTGTTTCTCCATCTTTGTGACTTTATCATATAAAAACATAAAATATATATTTAAAAAACTCAGTGTCCCCTGTCCTCTCCAAAATCTTAACATACTTAGCACTGATTAACAACAGAGGATTCTGAAAAATATATTGCAGTTTCTATCTTGAGGAACTATATCTAGATGACAATTCAAAAATGTTAATTCAAGATTTATGCTGTAATTTAAAATTTTTGTATGTATGCCTTGTAGTCTATGTATGTGAGTAATCATGAAATGTATCACAGAATAGTGGTAAATGATACAGTACCAGCTATGTAGATAAGGTAATGCTGTTCTTTTTTTTGGATAAAATCAAGTCTTTTCCCCCTCTCCCTACTACTGAGGGTTGAACCTAGGCCTTCATACATGATAGGCAAGTGTTCTGCCTCTGAGCTACCTCCATTCTCAGCTGTGATTTTCATTCTCTTTGATGGCCAAGGTACTATTTTTAAAGCTATCTATGTTCTTTTTGGTACCTTTTGACATTGAAACCAGTATAAAATCATTATACTATCAATAACCTTAGAGTAGTAATTAGATAATATAAGTAAAGAGTAATCCAGAATTATTTTAATTAAATAGTTATGATTCTGGAGCTCTCAATAATAAATCATACAATGTCTAGAATATGTTTACTCTAAGTTATTTAAATGTTTACTAGTGGACTTGTGCTCTGTGTTTGTAAAGAAATCAGATTAATTATTGTGATACCAAATGTTTTCTGCTGTACACAATTTGCTCTCAAAATTGCATGTTGTAAAAACACATTAAGAATACTAAATCAATATTTAACAAAGGCAAATATATGCATAGCCACTCATCTTTTAATCATTAAATGCATAATTAGCCATTTTTCAGAATTTTCAATTAACTTAGAATAATTACTATTTATAATTATCATAAGTGTAAAGAAGTATATATTTGAATATATCTTTTAGTCTTTAGACAAGAATTTTGGGATATTGCTGAAAGAAGAGAGGAGGACTGTAACTAGCTAAAAATCTCAACACACAGAGAGGCAAGGAGTTGTCTTTATTTTTTTTGAAGATTTGCTGTAGTCGTCACTTTATCATTTGCACAATGAAAAGGTCATTAACTGTTGAGTTGATGAACTTTAGTTTTTAATATTTCTTTATTTATGAGAGAGAGAGAAAAAATGAATATGAGAATGAGCATGTCAGGGCCTCTAGCCACTGCAAATATACTCCAGACACATGTGCCACCATGTGCTTCTGGGCTATGTGGGTTCTAGGCTTCGCAGGGAAGTACCTTAACCACTAAGCAAACTATCCAGCCCAACTTTGTTTTTTAAGTTTGTACCATTAATTATAGTCCCATTTTTTCTATTTTATAGCTCTTTTTATATAATTTCAGCATTTGGCATATCTGTCTTTCTGGTCTGGTTATTAGGAAAACAGAAATATTTGAACATTTCCCATTTTCTAGACACTGAAAAGAAGGTGTGGTTAAAAGAAAAAAAATTCCAGTTCTCATAGACCTTATATCGGGGGATGGTGGGTAGAGAAAGTGGAGAGATATTATTTTCATTTAAGTTTCTTCCTTATTTTAATGTGGTACTGGAGATTGAATGTAAGGCTTTGTACATGATAAGAAAGTATACTACCACTGAGTTATATCCCTAACTTACTCCCTTTTAAGGTAAGTTCTCACTCTGGTCTAGCCTGACCTAGAACTCACTCTGTATACTCAGGCTGGCCTTGAACTTATGGTCATCTGCCTACTTCAGCCTCCCAAGTACTGGGATTAAGGGCATGTGCTAACACACCTAGTCCAAAATTTTTATTGACTCGTAATTATAGATATTTGTGATATAAGTGTGATGTTTTAATACATGTATACATTGTGCAATGGTCACATCATTATATATTTAATATTTTTATCATTTGAAACATCATTTTCCTGTGTAGTCAAATTTTTTTCTTCCAGCAGTTTGGAGACATACAATAAATTATTTTTGACTATCGTTCCAATACTATGCAATAGCACACAGAATCTATTCTTCTTATCTACCTTTGTAGTCACTGAAAATTTTTTCCCTCTTCCCCCTTTATTTTAAAAAAAATTTTTGATGTTTATTTATATATATTTAAGAGCAACAGACATAGAGAAAAAGAGGCAGAGAGAGAGAAAGAGAGAGAGAGAGAGAATGGGCACGCCAGGGCCTCCAGCCACTGCAAACGAACTCCAGATGCGTGGGCCCCTTGTGCATCTGCCTAATGTGGGTCCTGGGGAATTGAGTCTCAAACCGGGCTCCTTAGGCTTCACAGGCAAGTGCTTAACTGCTAAGCCATCTCTCCAGCCCTTCCCCCTTTATTTTTATGCCCACCCCCAGCATTTGGTAACCATTATTCTATACTCAATTTCTACAAGATTAACCTTTTCAGGTTCCACATATGAATAAGGTCACAGGTATGTATCCTTCTGTGCCTGGCTTATTTAACTTAACATAATGTCCTCCACATCCATCCACATTATTGAAAATGACAGGATTTCATTCTATTCTATGGACAAATAATAATCAGTTATACATATTTACATATACATATATACATCCCAAATTTCTTCATCTACTCATCCGCCGATGGCCTCTAAGACTGGTTTTGTATCTTGGCCATTGTGAATAGTGTCATAGTAGAAATTTCTTTGGTGTACTGCTTTCCTTTGGATATATACCTGGGAATGAGATTGCTGGATCATTGGGTGATCATTTTTCATTTGGATAGAATCTCCAAACAGTTTTCCATAATGATTGTACTAATTAAGATTCCCATACCAAGAGTGTAAAAGGGTTCCTTTTGTCTGCATTCTTGCCCAGCATTTGTTCTGTTTTGAAACAGAGTTTATTTAAAGTAAATAAACATATATGCTGTAGTTAAACATATATTGCATTGTATGGTTATGAGCAGAGCCAACTAGAGAGATCAAAACCCACAGAAAGTAACACGCTTTTATACAAATAGTGATTATGGAAGGTTTTTGCTAACATTTGAGGGAAACCTGTGAGAAACTGAAGACATAAATTCTGGGGTGTCGTTCTCCAAGCAGAGGGAAAATCACATGTGAAGAATGGTGGGAGGATACTTGACATGTTTACAGGATACTAAGGAAGTTATGTTGCTGGTATGAGCAAGGAGTATGTAAGATACGAAGTCAGACCCTAGCTGGTCAGATTATGGGAAGGACTTGGTAACACAGAATTGGGTACACATGCTTTTGGAAGGTTCTGAGCTGGTAGTAACCAATGTAACATGAAAGATCACTTACTGGTTACCAGAAGACTCTTTAAGAGGGCAGGGATTGGGCCCAGTAAACCACCAAATGACTAATATGTTCATCAGGATACTGTTTGTTAAACAGACACATGTAAACAGTTTTGTATACAATTCCAGGGGCCTGTTGGGTTAGCTTTTTACCAGCTCTTTAGTCCTAGTAAGTGATTGTAAACTCTTAGGTTTACTATAATATGGAGCTGCCCTGACAGCAACTTTAACACTGAGGTACATTTTTGAAAAATTGTAAGCACATACACATTTATCCAGTTGTAATGTACATCCATATTTAATTTATTTTTATTATTAAATGGACAAACCACTTAATCTATGTGTGGATGGACATTTGGTTTGTTTATAGTTTTGTGTATTACAAGTAAAGCTGCATTGAGTAGTTGGGTACAAGTGTTGTGTGGACAGAGGATTTTAAGTATCTTGGATAAATACTGAGGAGCAGAATAACTACATCATATGGTAATTTTTGTTTAACTTTCTACGAAATTCCGTATTTTTCAGAATGGTTGTACCAGTTTATATTGCTACCTTGTTCCTCCATGTTCTTGTCAGCACTTGGTATCGCCAGTATTTTTCATTTTAGCTAATTCTATACGTGTAGTAGTTTTAATTTGCCTCAGTCTAGCTCAAGCTGACCTGGAATACACTGTGTAGTCTCAGGGTGGCCTTGAACTCATGGCGATCCTCCAACCTCTACCTCCCAGGTGCTGTGATTAAAGGTGTGCGCCACCACACTCAGATGATTTTTCTTTTTGAGACAGTGTCTCTCAGTGTAACCCATGTTGGCCTCAAATTTATAAAGTCCTGCCTCAGCTTCCCTGGTGCTGGGACTAATGGTGTGTATACACCTGGCTGAATTTGAAATTTTTTTCTGCATTACTTATTGATACAATTTTGTCTCATTCTCCTTCAGGTGCTTCTAATGCATATATATTAGCATTAACATTTTCTCACAGCTGACTGATGCTGTTTTGTAACAGTCATTCATTTCTCTGAGTTTCATGTTGGATCGTATATATTGCTTTGCCTCATTTACTAGTCTCAGCAGAAGTAGTGTCAAATCTACCATGTATCTATTTAGTCCATTTTCATCTCTGTATTGTGATTTTCATGAGTAGAATTTTGTTTTAGGTCTTTAAAATATCTTCCCTATCTCTTTAATTTTTTAAACATGTAAAATACAATTATAACCACTGTTAATATTCTTTCTACTAATTTTAATATCTGTGCCATTAACAAGTCTTTTGGTTTTTCGAGGTAGAATCTCAATTCTAGCTCAGGCTGACCTGGAATTCACTATGTAGTCTCAGGGTGGCCTCGAACTTGTGGTGATCCTCCTACCTCTGCCTCCCCAGTGCTGGGATTAAAGGTATGCACCACCACACCCAGCTTCACAGGTCTATTTTTATTCAATGGTTATTATTTCTGTTGGGGGTCATGTTTTCTTGGTTGCTATTGCTTTTTGTCTCAAGATCTTTGATTGGGTCTTCTTTACTTGTTAGGTGTGGATGTTCTCATATTACTATAAATCTTCTTGAGCCTTGTTCTGGAATGTCATTAAATTACTAGCTACTTGGAAATTGTGTGATCATTGGAGATCCTCCTTTAATGATTCACCAGCTCCAGTCTAACTGGAGCAGTGTTCAGTCTCTATCTAATTACTCCTCATTACTGAGTACTTCACTCAGTCTTTGTGAATGAAAAGTTTTTCCACTTTAGCAGGTGAAATAGGCATTGTGTTTAGTGAGTACTGGACACTGTTTCTCTTAACCTTTAGCTCAAATGGCTCTTTTCCCAGCTTTGGATACTCTCCATACAGCAACTGTTCTGTACTAAATACTGATGTAGCAATAGCTGCTCTGTATATGTCCAGGTTTGGTTGTTCATGTTCTCTGCATGGCTGTTCTACAATATTTGGTTCTGAGAACTCTGCCCTCTTTGGACAGAAGCAGAAGTCCTTCTCTGTAATAGGAAAACATTAGTGTTAAGAAAGATTGTGTGATCAACTTGTAAAATTAAGTGAAAGAATTAGAAATCATCACTACAGATTCCACTGAAGAACATATTTTATTGGAACTTGATCAGCTTTGCTTTTTACCCCTCCATAGTAGTGGTGATATGGAAGTTGTTGAGAACACAGGTTTCTGAGGCTCACTTTAGAGATGACTTAATAGATTTTAGACCACATTTGGAAGACTGCTCTGTAGGACGTGTATCCAATTCTGTAAGTAGAACAGATGCACAAAAATAAAATTGTTAGTAGAAGCAAAATGTGACTTTCATGATCTTACTAAGTAATATAGAACAATTAAGATATGCACCTTTTAATTTCTAAAATAAAAAAGAGAGAGAGATTTTAAAAAGGAGAAACAGGGGCTGGAGAGATGGCTTAGCTGTTGAGGCACTTGCCTGTGAAGCCAAAGGACCCAGGTTCAATTCCCCGGGACCCGTGTGGGCCAGATGCATAAGGTGGTGCATGTGTCTGGAGTTTGTTTGCAGTGGCTGGATGCCCTGGCATGCCCATTCTCTCTCTTGTTTTCCCTCTCTCTACATCGTTCTTACACTCAAATAAATAAATTATTTTTTTAAAAGGGCAAGCAGGGGCTGGAGAGATGGCTTAGAGGTTAGGTGCTTGCCTGTGAAGCCTAAGGATCACGGTTCAAGGCTCAATTCCCCAGGTCCCACGTTAGCCAGATGCACAAGGCAGCGCAGGCATCTGGAATTTGTTTGCAGTGGCTGGAGGCCCTGGCGCGCCCATTCTCTCTCTCTCTCTCTCTCTCTCTCTCTCTCTCTCTCTCTCTCTCTCTGCCTCTTTCTCTCTCTGTCTGTTGCTATCAAATAAATAAATAAAAATAAATGAAAAAAATTTTTTAAAAAGGGCAAGCAGTAGAAAAGAGACAAAGAGGACAGCAGAGAGAAGCAAGAAAAGCAAAAGAAGAAAAGGTTAGAAATAGTGAGGACAGGTAGAAAATGGGAGAAAAGAAGAACAAGTACTATAATGAACTCTATTAGGATGTAAGTTATTTTAGGTTGTTATGAATTCAGAAGAATTGAATTTATGTTTTGCTTTAAGATTTTTTTTCTGAGTTGATTAATAAGGACTAGTTGGCATCATTGGCCTTGCTGTAATTGGCATAGGGTAGCTTCTAGAGAATCTTAGGAGTTTGTGATTAAATCTAAGGAACCATCAAAAATAAGCCACACCATCTTGTTGTGTATATCTAAGAAAGATGAAGTGCTGCTACTTAACTATGGTCCAATTCTTTTTCCCATGTACACTCTAGCTATAGGGATAATGTATGGAAACGACACTGCCCCTAAACTTGATGAAATACAATATTGACAAGGCTTTACTTTTTCCAAGCTATTCTCCTTATTTGTTATGGACTATTTCCCCAATATTACTGTTCAAAGACTACTCCAATTTCTCCTGCTTCTGGCACCCTGTCCAGATCTCTGTAGTAATATACATTTCAAATTTCCTTTGAGCATCTTTCTTATCCCTTTTCCATTCTGAGTTTCTCCTTAATAAGGAATCAAAAGCAAAATAGGACTTAAGTAGTTTGCTTTCTCTGCATCATCTGTTAACATTATGCCATCTGCCTCAAAGCAGTAGGCCCGAGCCTTCTTTCTTCTTCTTGCTGTACGTGATTTTCTGAATCTCTTTTATTGTTTTTAACATTTCCACCAGCCTCCGCTCATTCTGGGCTCTTATTTTACTTGTATGACTTTTCTTGTTTCACACCACCACTCTTTTGTATTTGCATGCCTTTCTTTTTCTTTCTTCCCCCATCCGGTCTTTTTTGATAAATGTCTTAAGATTCTGAACTTCCCATAGCCTACCTTACACAACCATATTGATTCCTTAAATACTACTTTTCCTGTCTTGAGATTAATTTACCTTTATAGTGTCAGAAATTTACTCTTTAGAGCTGAAACTGACTCTTTTTTTTTTTTTAACAAATCTGTTCACAGTATAATTGATGACATGACATCATATAGCTTCCCCAAAGAATCACTAATCCTAGTATTCCTTTGTAGCTACTAAAAACTGTAGGATGGCTTGTGCTTGCTTACAGGTCTCATCTAAACATCACTGTTTTAGATTTGGATGTCAGAAAAATTTGTCCCGGCCCTTAGTGATCTCTTCTGTATAGTTTACCATGAAAGCATGTGCTTAAGATGATAGTTTAATTTAGCCTGTTTCAAATCATTATTGGAACTGTACTAGAGTTTATCCTTATGTCTGGCTTGAGAGTTTTACCTGTTGTTACCTGTAACAATAGTTTTCTCATCTACCTTTGCTGGTTTTCATATATGGTACTACATTTCTAAAATTTTTCATTTACTCATACATGTGCGTGTATGTGAACATGCATGTGTACACGTGTGCATGCACATGCACACACACATTTCCTGCTGCTATAAAGGAATGCTGGTTTAGCTTTACATAGGTGGCTGGAAGGCCAGCAAATAGGCACCCTTAGCCACTGAACCATCTCCCCCAGCCTCTCATTGCTAGATTTAAATTGCTGGCATTTTTTTTTTAGGATTTTTATATCTTGTTCATGAGTATATAGGAGTCTGATATTCTATTACAATTGTGGATTTTTTATTTGTTATGAGCTTTGCATTTTATATATATTGCATATATATGATTAGATGTATTTAACTTTAGAATGGTAAATCTTTGGTGAGAACATTAGTAAAAAGTTATTATTTCTGGTATTGTTTTGGCCTTAAAGTCCATCTTCCTAATATCAGTATTGCTATAGCAAGTTTTCTCTGGAAAAATAATTAGGGTTAACAAGGCTTATCCTTTTTATTGTTTTACTTTGGACTGTACTGTCTTTATGTTTGAGGTTTACTTGTTGCTGCTGCTACTGTTGTTTTTTTGTTGAGTCAGAGTCTCACTCTAGTCCAGGCTGACCTAGAACTTACTCTGTAGCCTAGGCTGGTCTTGAACTCACACTAATACTCTGACCTGAGCCTTCTGAGTTCTGGTAAACAAGCACAAGCCGCCATGTCCATCTTGTGTTTATGTTATATATTTATTTCTTTTGCTTTTTTGGAGGGGTCATATATGTGTGGGCAGGTGCTTGTGTGTTTATCAGTGTGAAAGCTAGAAGCCGGTGCTTGGTTTCCTCTGTCACTCTCCACTTTATTTATTGAAACAGGGCCTCTCACTGAACACAGAGATCATTGTCTACGCTGGTCTAATTAGCCAGCAAACTGCAGGGATCCTCCTGCCTCCACCTCTGAGCCCTGGGATTGTGGGCATGTGCCAGCGAGCCTGACACTTCACATGCTTCTGGGGCTCTGAGCTCGAGTCCTCTTGCTTGTGCCGCTAGTGCTGTGCTTACCGTGCCGGCTCCCCAGCGCCTCGATTGCTTTTATATAGTCTGAGCCACCGTCATTTGATGATGATTATTTGTTTCACTTATATTTCATGTGGTTGGTGTTATATTTAGATGCATTATGATTTCTAGTTCTGCCTTTTAGGTTTATTTTTATCACATTTTGACTTTAATAGCTTTGGAATTGTATGCTTCCACTAGAAATGATACCATGCATCCTTCCCTTGATCTTAGCAGCGCATATTATACAGGTACCTTAGGACATGTGAGTTCCATGTATTTCCCACAAAGTAAATGCTATGTAGGTGGTATTTACTGTGTGAAAGTCACAAGAAAGAAAAACTCCTACCTAAATTCAAGTTTTAAGGACATGGCTTCTAAAAATGCTGGGTTTGGTTTTCAGGAGACTGGAAATTATAATTATTTACACTATATCTTCTGTTGAAGACATTGTAATCATATCCACTCACAACCTCTATAACAAATTACTTTTGAATAGAAAAAGGTTTTATACTAAGAGATGGTGGCATTTTTCTTTTAATAGCAACTCCGCTCCAATATCCGAGAAATGGAGAAGCTTTGTTTGAAAGTCCACAAGGATGACCTGGTACTTCTGAAGAGAATGATTGATCCTGTTAAAGAAGAAGCAGCGGCAGCAGTAGCAGAATTCCTCCAACTCCACTTAGAATCTGTTGAAGAGCTGAAGAAACAATTTAATGATGAAGAGACTGTGTTACAGCCTTTGACCAGATCCATGACTGTTGGTGGTAATGTATTGTATTGAATCTTACTCTTGGTCACAGCAATAGTGTTAACCAGAGCTCACCTCTTCAGGCTGAGATGGCAGAGCACCTGCAAGCACAGGGATCACCTGCTGTGACAGTTTGCTGAATGCTTAGTGAGCTGGAAATATGTACCCTAGAAATTTTGCAGGATATAATTGTTATGTGGATTGGAATTTTAGAGTTTCTAGTACATTATAAAGAAATTTTAAAATGGTCTCTAAGGGATAATGTCTTTCTGATTGACCATGTATATCCTCACTCCTCTCCAGTGTGGGGTGCACTATCCAGGGTGCTTTTATTTATTTGTTTGTTTGTTTGTTTGTTTGAGAGAGATGGGCTGGAGAGATGGCTTAGCAGTTAAGCGCTTGCCTGTGAAGCCTAAGGACCCCGGTTCGAGGCTCGGTTCCCCAGGTCCCACGTTAGCCAGATGCACAAGGGGGCGCACGCATCTGGAGTTCGTTTGCAGAGGCTGGAAGCCCTAGCATGCCCATTCTCTCTCTCTCCCTCTATCTGTCTTTCTCTGTGTGTCTGTTGCTCTCAAATAAATAAATAAAAAATTAAAAAAATAATAAAATATATTTGAGAGAGAGAATGGACACACCAGGGCCTTCAGCCACTGCAAACAAACTCCAGATGCATGTGCCATTTTATGTAACTGGCTTATGTGGGTCCTGAGGAATTGAACCTGGTTCCTATGGCTTTGCAGGCAAGCGCCTTAACTGCTAAGCCATTTGTCCAGCCCCGGGATGCTTTTTTAGAGCATTCTTGTTTTACAGGGTAGTGTTACATCTATCTTCGTGCTCAGTTCTGTGAATTTAACTGAGACTATTAAAATAATGTAATTATTTTATAATAATGTAAAATAATGTAAGGGTCATACCATCAGCTTTTGTGAAGCAGTGCTTTATTTAAGAAACAGCCCTGGGAAGTTGTCGATGCCATTGACAATTGAAGGTCACACTATTACAATATCTTTTGTGCTGAAATATTCTTTTTGACTTAATACATACTAGTGCTTCAACAAAGATCCTTTTTTTTTTGGTTTTCATCTTATGCGTAGTGAGTAGAATAACTGATAAAATTTCCCTACTTGAGTTGTTTCCTACAGAGCTTAAAGCCAAATTGTTTACCAAAAATGAAAATCTTAAAGTATGTTGGCTTTAATATATAACTGCTGCTTTGTTTTATATTTATCTCATCATATTGCTTTTTAATCCTTATGAAAAATATGGTTCATAAATAAATTACAATTTCAAATAAAATCTTAGGGTTGCTGCTGTTCCTGCCCAGTTTTTCTTTTTCTATTTACCAGTGCTTTCTTGCACAACTCCCTATCTCCAGGTCCAGGTATTTTTAATTGTACAGTTTCCATACTGAGTCAGTAATTTACAAAAATATGAAAACAAATATTGGAAGAAACCTTTAGACCATCATGCAGAGTTTCTGGGTAAATACTGGGCACAGTGCTTTGCATGTAGCAAGCCATTCAGGAATGTTTTATAAATATCCTTTTGGGGACAATTTTGTCATTTCACCTAAAGATCTCTTAAGTGGTGGCACATGTCTATAATCCCAGTATTTGGGAGGTTGAAGCTGGAGTATCAAGAATTCAAGGTCTTCTTTGGTTACATAGCAATTCAATTCAAGGCCAGCCTGGACTACATGAGACATTATTGCAAAGCAAAAAAAAAAAAAAAAAAATTGCCAGACATGGTGGCACACACCTTTAATTCAGCACTGGGGAGGCAGTGGTAGGAAGATTGCTGTGAGTTTAAGGCCAGCCTGAGATTACATAGTTAATTTCAGGTTAGCCTGGGCTAGAGTGAGACACTACCTTGAAAACAAAAAATCAAAACAACAATGAAAAAAACAACAACAAGATTGCTTTAATCCCTTCACTCTGTATCAGTGCTAACATGTTTTGAGAAAGAGATGTAGTACATAACTGTTAGTTGAGACATTTTTGATCATGTTTCTTCATAGTCTGTTACCATGGTTTTCATTATTCATTTATCTGTAGTTACCACCACCATATTGTTGCTGAGGACCACTGTTCTTGCTGCATAGTGTAACCTGATATCTTCTGTGCCTAGGTAGAGAAATTGGCCTTTAGTTCCATGTGGCTAAGGGGCTGTCTGGCACAGTACTAACAGTGAAGCTGGGTTTCCTGGAAAGAGTATTTGGCATGAGATTCTTACTGCTTAGCTTCAAACTGCCCATAACTGGCATGTCCCTATCAAGTAAAACTTTTTAGTTCTGTCTGTAATTTTTCTCATAATAATAATGAAATGCTTGCTTTAGTTTGCATGATATCATTGCACTGCTTGTATTTATAGTAGTGATGCTATGTGTGATCAACACACCTGAGTTTAGATCTCACTGGAGGAGTGATTGTTAGAAGGCAGCTCACCCATCCCCTTGCTATTAACCTTCTCTGCAAGTAGCATACTGGTATTAGAACTAAGATTGGCAGAATCCAAGGAAGCATATATAGAGAGGAAATGAAAAAGATTAGGACACAGACCGGGGATGAGGGAGAAGAAATAGCAGGTGAAATTCATTTCCTATTGATTCTCAAACCTCTCAATTCATTGGATATCATGTGGGCTAAGCATCTAATTACCTGCCACTGAGAGAAAACCACAAAATTAAATCTCAGGAACTAGTGCTGTTTGATTAAGAGTCATTCTGTTTATAAAACCATATACCTAAGCCATATCTAAATAAGCTTAGAATTTCAAATTATGAATAGTCTCCTGGTCACATTGTGCTTTGATGGTGAGTCCATTTCCACCCTAGAGCATTTAAATTGCTATCTCACAAAGGACCTGAGCATCTACCAGAAACATGGTTAGTGCTAGAGAGGTGGCTCAGTGGATGAAGGCCCTGGCTTGTAGAAATATTGTTGGCAAGTAATTAAGAGGGTGGCACAGGAGAAAAATTAGGAAAAAATGCATGTAAATAACTTCCATACTAAAGTGGAATAGGAATTGGGTTCACACCTTGTTGTAGTCAGTTCCATGTTGCTGGGACCAACATCCAACCAGACACAGTTTATGGAAAGAACATACTTCAGACTTACAGAGTCCAGGAGAAAACCATCAGTGGTGAAAAAAGCTGGCTTCCACTCATAGTTACAAGCTAAGAGACACCACCAACAGCCAGCACCAGAAGAACACAAAACCGCCAGAGCTCAAACTGCTCTCTCCACATCTTTGGGCTGGAATCAAGGTCCACCCTAAAATTTTAGGATCCGCCCCCAGTGACACCTCTTGTAGCACGCTAATGGAGACTTCATTTGGAAGCTTAACCTTAATCAGAAATATCTGAGGCTACAGGGAGCATATGTTCACATTCAAACTACCGTACTCCCTGTATGGTTGCTTCTAGCTATATACACTCTTTTCTGTCATTCTGAATGTTTTTATCCTGTGCTCTCTGGTTCCTTCTTGTTTTTGCCTTAGACACTCATTATAGTAGTAGAAGCCTATACAGAAAAATGTGTTTTATTTGCATAGAATTTAAGTGCCTTAAAATACCTTTTCCTTTACAAATCTGATTCTAAATAAATTGGTTGGAAACAGTAGAGATTCAGGAGCAGTATTGCCACATTTCCATGAGTGAGATCAAAATACAAAAATAGTTTTTCATTCACAGATAGAAATAACAAGTAGAGTAAGGCATCTTATGTTCTCTAGAAAATGAAAGAAGCTTATTAAATTTAGGGAGAAGCTGTGATGATTTTGCTATTTCTTTTTGTTCAGATTCTGAGAGTTCTGAAAGCAAATCTCTGTCAATCTTGCTTGATGTGAGAAATCCCCTTCTGCCTCACTGGTGTGTCTAGTTTCATTTTTTTCCCATATTGCTCCCCACCAAGAGAAATGATGAGCCCACGAATCTGATTTGTATTTAGAAAGGTTATACAGGGTGAATAGGTGCCTTCTTCCAGTTTTTGTCTTTCTTCATTCCCTGTCCAGGATACATGCTTCAGTAACAATGTAGGGACTGAATCTTATTACATTTTTAAACAAATATTCACAAAAGAAAAGAATTCAATCTCAAAGTTCTAGAAACTTCAGACCAGCATATTGAATTCGATGAGCTATTAGATCTTATCTTGGGTATGTTCATGTACTGAACAGTTTGTGAAATGTGTAGATGATTTTATGTTATGTTACTTAGAAGATACATTTTCCAATCGTTTTAATCTTAAAGTCTTCCTCTGCTGTTGGGGCCTGGAAGTCATTTTAGTTTGATGCATAGGCATATGTATATGATCAGTAAATGATTCTCACTCTCTTTTTAGCCATCAGAACTTAAAAAGATATAAGGAATGCTTTTATACTAATTTTGGTTTATAGTGCTACATTTCCTAACATAATGAAGTTTATTGGAAGCTTCATATGTGTTGTGCTATATAACTCGTAGTATATTCTTTGCTGTTCATAAACATACAGAGCAAGTGAGGGCAGAAGACTCATTTACCACTTGTAATAAAATGAGTCAACTATCTGAGGTTTCTTTGAATTTATAGTCAAAAATAAAGGTTTAAGACAAATTATAGAGTATGAAACACACACTTTTGGCCCCGAGCACTTTGTAAAAGTTCATAGTCATATCTGAAATAAATGAAATATAGAAACTGCAGAAATTAAAAGATTGGCTTTCTTAATTGTTAGTCATGCCTTGAGTTGATTCATGATGTTAAGAGTTGTAAACTACAAGGTTTTTCATGGAAGAGAAAGAACTTCTTTGTTTTAAGTCTCTATTTGAACTAAGATAACATACGTAGTTTGGTTTCAAGTGTGACAAAAATGACTTAAACATTTCTAGGGTCTTACTGATGGAAATTTTTATATTTATTTAAAATGTCAAAAACTTTCCATCCCTTATTTTTTAGATGAAGAGTTTGTATATGACCATCTCTCCTAATTTTCTTGTAGAATCTGACATATTTCATGCAAAGCCTCTTTGATAGTTACAAAGCTGTGGTTTATGGGCACAGTTGTAAAGTTCTGCTTTGCATTTGGTCTCATACTGATAAGTAAAGTAGTCATCAGAACACAGCAATATTAAGTACAAGAAAGCTCATAGATTAATTCATTTATCATAGTTAAGGTGAAAAATGAAAGAGTCATGGTGATTAGGTATAGAGTAGCTATTTTAAGCCTTTGAAAAAAATTATTGAATGCTTTAAAATATGGGGTAGTTACTATAATGTTGTAAGGTAAACCTTTTCTGTATTTGATGTTAAAATGTATATTCAAGTAAATCAATATGAAAATACAAAGAACACTGTCAATTCAGATAAATCTATGGGTTAATTTTTGGCCATCTAGTCCCTTCCTAAATAATTCAAACAATATTTTTCCTTGAGGTAAAGTGTTCGTTAATATTGAAGGAAAAGTGATAATGCAGTTTTATAAAATACAATTCTGTTTTAAGCTAGCCTGAAAAAGGAATTGAAAGAAAATAGAGCAAGGGTTGTCTTATATTGAGTGACTTTTAGGAGTAGGTTAGGTCACATGTCACCTTGTCATTTTAAAGCCTGCTATAGCAATTTTCTGTTTTCTGCCAGATAAAGTCCAGTCCTTAACTGGTCAGTATGGTTCTTCCTCATCACCTATAATGTCTATGATAGTACCTGTATAGCTTTAACTTAATGTTGTAGAAATGCCAACTGATGATTTTACCTTGGCTACATCATTTCTCTCTTGAGGACCTTTGTTTATGCTAGTTTCTCTATATTGCATTTATATTATTCTTTTCTTTACCTAGTAATCTCAACATTTCTAGGCAGCCTTCTTATATTAACTATATTCCACATCAGACTAGATGAGATACCACCCCCACCTTGGAACTCTCCTCATATCAATACATATCTTGACAGGTATTAATGCATTCTTCTATCATTTTATGGTTACAGGTTAATATGTCTAATTCATCTTGAATGTAAGTTATTTGAGAGCAGTTCTCTATATTATTCATGTTTTCATCCCTGGTACCAAGCACAGCACAATGCTTGAAACATGTTAAAGTATAAAGCCAGGTGTTTGGGAGCTTAAAGTGTGGGGAGAGTAGAGCTTCTGGCCTCTCATCTCCATTGCTGCTGTCCTGGAGCTGATGATCACCATTTTGCACTGGACATGGTGGAAGCCTCCCAGCTGGCTTTTCACTTTCTAATTTTCTCGCCTTCCTACTCCATCCATAATGTGTTCTTCACACTGTAGCAAAATCTGATTATGGCACCTTCCTACTTCCCAGTAGTCTTCCAACATCTTTTAATCATTCCATATTGATCATATGAGAAAAAGGCCACTGTTGAAGATGGTTTACAGTACCATAAATAACCTCACCTTAGATTTCTAGCCCCAACCTTTACTTTATTCCTCACCAGTCTACACATCAGTTAAACTGAGCATCTTTTCATTTGCAAGGCTATGCATGTATTGCTCTCCCTGACCCAACTCTTCTGTATGTTTCCCTGCCCCCCACCTTACCCCATCTATCTGATTGCTTCTGGTCCTCAGGTTTCAGTCTCAAAACTTTCTTTGACATTGTCCCTCTACAGGTCGAGGTTTAACTCTTGACTTCCATGTTCACATAGTATTCCATACTCACTCATATTGCAGGTCATATTATTTGCTGACTGCACTTGACTATTAACATGTCTGCACAACACATTGTTTGATTACTTCTGTTCATGAAAGCAGACATAGCAGGAGCATTGTAGTTCTCTGGAAGCCAGATATTATGCAAAGTAAACACTAGCTTACTTTACAAATGACAGCAATAAGCCTGTGATGACATACCTTCTCAAGCCAAAGAGCAGCAAGTCACCACACACAGATTCTAATACTCTTCCTTCTTATCAGGCCCAGGCTCCCAACAACCATATGACATCACCTTTTTAGAACTGGTTGTATAGCTTACCATTGTGTACCTGAGAGGCATGCAACAGTTACCTGTTGTATGAATGAAGGACTAGTAAAATAAATATAAAGGCATGAGAGATTTGACAGTAGATTTTTTTTTTTTAGTGTAAGCTACTTTGTAATTACAGTAGTGTATATTAAGTAGTCTTTATGGATTGAAAGCTTTTTAAAAATCAGAAAGGAAGGAGGAGAAGCAGTGGAAGCATGAAGGCAGAAGAATGACACTATGTTCAAAAATTAATATGACAGGGCTGGAGAGATGGCTTAGCAGTTAAGTGCGTTGCCTGTGAAGCCTAAGGACCCTGGTTCAAGGCTCGATTCCCCAGGACCCACGTAAGCCAGATGCACAAGATGGCGCATGTGTCTGGAGTTCATTTGCAGTGGCTGAAGGCCCTGGCGCACCCATTCTCTCTCACTGTCTATCTGCTTCTTTCTCTCTCTGCCTGTCGCTCCCAGATAATTTTTTAAAATTTTTGTTTATTTTTATTTAATATGACAGATATGTTCACTGGGGATGAGATTGTCACCAATAGAGATTGATGTTAGTTGCTAGAAACATCATTACTTACTTTCCAAACTTATATTTTTCTTTTGTAATGCTGGGGACTCCAAACCTAAAGCTATAGGCATGCTAGGCAAGTGCTGTACCACTGTGCTATACCCCAGCCCCACTCTGCCACTTTTAACACCTTTGCATCTGATTCTTATTACAAAACTAGTGAAATAGAAGTTTAAGGATTTAGCCGTGGAAATGTTCGACCTGGTTCTACTAAGTGTGTTCTCGGGAACTTGGACAGGTGGAGTCACTCCCTTTGCTGCTCCCCACCTCTAGCAAGTAACTGCTCTGGCTGCACACGTAGGGTTGGCAGCAATTGTTCAGATGACATTGTAGACAGAAAAATGTGTTGACTAGTTTAAAGAACAAGCTTCCCAGTAGTATGTAATTAAACTTTCATAGAATTTATCAATTTACTTTTAGCCTGAATTTCATGAGTGAGCATTTCACATGCCAGTTCTCTTATGGAACTGATTCATACTCAGTCCATTTTCAAAAGCAAACTCTAAACAAAGGTCTGTGTTCGTTCAGGAGCATTCCATACTACAGAAGCAGAAGCAGAAGCTAGTTGTCAGAGTTTGACTCAGACATATGCGCTGCCTGAAATTCCACGAGATCAAAATGCTGCTGAGTCATGGGAAAACTTAGAAGCGGTACGTTGAAGAGTATTTTCTTCTTGGCAACTGTGAGTGTAAAAGAAAGTAATTGCTTTTTTCTCTTTCTCTCTTTAAGGACTTAATTGAACTGAGCCAACTGGTCACTGATTTCTCTCTCCTAGTACATGTAAGTATATAACTTTTTATTTTATTTTATTTTTTAAAATTTTTTTGTCATTTTTATTTAGTTGAGAGTGACAGAGAGAGAAAGAGGCAGATAGACAGAGAGAATGGGTGCACCAGAGCTTCTAGCCACTGCAAACAAACTCCAGATGCGTGTGCCCCTTGTGCATCTGGCTAACATGGGTCCTGGGGAATCGAGCCTTGAACTGGGGTCCTTAGGCTTCATAGGCAAGCGCTTAACTGCTAAGTCATCTCTCCAGCCCAGTATATAACTTTTTAGCTTAGAGTTGTTATTAGGATGAGAGACTTTGGCCAATCACTAATCACTTTATTAATAAATTTTCATTAATTTTAGCAAAAATTATAATCTTAAGATTGGTACTGAACCATGGATAAAAGTCCAACTGTCCTCAAATTCCAGGTCAATTTAATAAAGTTTAAAAAGGTACTTTGTAAGTACTTGGCATTGGGAGTCTGGCATGGTTGGATTTAAAAACAAAGGCTACTCTATCTTTTGAGATTCTATAGTAGGCATAGGGGAGGCTTGAGTTCCTCAAACTGAGTTTTCAAAGCTGATAAGCTCAATAGAGAAATAAGATATGAAGAGAGGTATCATCAGCTCCAAGAAGAAATAATGAATTCCAGGGAAAGAGGCCTGTTTTGTGAGGAGGAGGCATTGTGGATAACTTTACAAAGGTGACTACCCATGTGTATAAACCTTGAAGAATGAGTTCCCAGAGAGAGACGAGGGGGGGGGGGGGGTAGATGTGACATAGAAAAGTGCATGGCCTATCTAGGAATGCTAAGTGTTACTGTCACTCAGAGCCATATTGTGGAGATACTGACTGCTATATGGGAGAATATGGGATCACTTTGTAAGTATTAAGGAACCAGTATTGTTTTTGAACAAGTCCAAGTCCTGTAATCTAACCTGCTGAAGAAAGACAACTGATAGTCAGGGAGATCACAGCAGGATAAGTTAGGAATCAGTTGTAAGAGTTTAGCTGTAGCCACAGCAGCACCAGCATAAAGGAAAAGAACAACTGGGGTTTTACTAGGGTAAGCTCAGCAGAAATTTGAGTAAGATAGAGTCAAAGGTGGGAACAGTACAACTTTATTCTGCATAATCATACCTCAATGAATGAGCTAACATAGTTTGGTGGAAAAGAATAGATTATTTTTCTAAGGTGTTTTTATATTTCCTTTTTAGGAATTGTGGGAAGATAGAATATATGAGCATGTATTTGTGTGTATTTATGTCCACACAGATACCAGTCCATTTCTGCTTGTGCTTCTTTCTAGGCTTAGTTCTTTGTCCTTAAACCCTTATTGAGAAATTGTGCTGAGGTGTGGCTCTCTAAGATCTGGCTTTAAAGTAGAGGTTCCTAGATCATACCATCTCAAACTTGGAATGGGAAAGGACTTAAGAGGCAACCTAATTAAGCCCCTCTATTCTCACTCCAGCTTTTCAACTGGTCTTCTTACCTCTTTTTGAACAATTAACAGTGCAGGAACAACTTTTCCCTTTGAAAGATTTAGGAGGTAGATAGTTCTTCCTAGTAAACTCTTTTCCTATAATAACTTCTCTTGGATACTTTTGTCTTCTAGAGCCACGATTGTCTTCTTTCAAAATAAAAGGTTTTCACAGCTTTGATACCAGCAGTGCTGTTGCTTACCTTGCTCCACCAAACCATATTTTCATTTTATTCATTTATTTATTTGAGAAAGAGAGAGAATGGACATGCTAGAGCCTTTAGCTGCTGCAAACAATCTTTAGACTTATGCACCACCTTGTGCATCTGGTATATGCAGGTCCTGGGGAATTGAACCTGGGTCCTTTGGCTTTTCAGGCAAGTGCCTTAACTGCTAAGCCATCTCTCCAGCCCCATATTTTTATTTCTTAAGAATGCTTGATTCTTTTGTGTTCCTCCTACACCAAGATGTCCAGTATTGGCCCCTTATTTTGCTTATGTTCAAGTTTATAGATATTTTTAAATGTAATGAGTATCTGGGCATGGTGGTGCACACCTGTAATCCTAGCACTCAGGAGGCAGAGGTAGGAGGATCATATGAGTTTGAGGCCACCCTGAGACTACACAGTGAATTCCAGGTCAGCCTGGGCTAGAGTGAGACCCTACCTTGAAAAAAAGAAAAAAATGTAATGAGTGAAACTGAATATAGTAAATTGTTTGAATCATTTCTATCATTTCTAGTACCTCTCAGTTAAAAGAAGCAAAATTTTGAAAGTCTTTACATTAGCTATCTGTACAAGCTATCAATATATTTGCATATGGCAGGGAATTATAAAAGAATCCCCCAAATGTTTATTGTTTACAGTCAAGATTCATTCAATTATTATAACTAATCAGAATTAATGCCCTTTGTAAAATCTACATGTGTGTGGTTTACACAATACATATTTGCTAAAGTCATCAAATTTACACACTTAAAATATATTTTAATAAGTTATACTTGAATTAAGTTGACTTAAAAAAAAGCAAACTAAACATGTACAGTTCTTTTCAAGATGAGTACATTTCCCTTCCTGTGGGCTAGGCACATGAAAATTAAATTTGGCCAGTTAGCATTTGTATGTTCACTGGCTATGTACACCTCTTAACCCCAGTCTAAGATCCATGCAGGAAGACTCTGGCTGTAGCCATAGCTCTACACAAGTGTCCTATTGAAAACGGTCTCTACAAGGGCATGAGGCAGAATAAGCTTGAAGCAGAACGTTGATTATTATTCCCAAGGTAACTGAGTTCTTGAGACCACATGAGCAAGTACTCACAGAGGCTTCACTGAGGTGCAGAATAATCAGGAAACATAACTGGGGTCACCACATCCTCTTCTTGTCATCACATGGACATGATAGTATCTCGGCAAGTTAACCACACACTCAAGGAACACTTTCTGTGTATACATAGCTCTATGCTAAGTTCGATGAATAGAGACTAAAATCAAAAGAATACATGAGTAATGGAAATGATTGCCCAGCATTGTGAATTGCTTAGTGCCATTAAACTGTACACTTAGAAGAGTTAAAATGTTAAACAACTCACAAAAATATTGCAAATCAAGATATATTCAAAAATGTTAATAATAAAAGACATCCCATTTGCTTTCAACCCTTATTGCTCAAGTGCCCCCCTTCTTGTATCAATACTATTTCTTTTTAAATTTTTTATCTATTTTTGAGAGAAAGAGAGAGAATGGGTACATCAGGACCTCTAGCCATTGCAAACACCAGACACATGTCACCTTGTGTATCTGGGTTATATGGGTACTGGTAAATCAAACCTGGGTACTTAGGCTTCACAGGCAAGTGCCTTAACCACTAAACTATTTCTCCAGCCCATACCAGTGCTATTTCTTTTTTTTAATTTTTAATTTTTATTTATTTATGTGAGAGAGGGGAAAAAGGCTGAGAGAGAAATAGAGAGAATGGGCACGCCAGGGCTTCCAGCCACTGCAAACGAACTCCAGATGCATGCACCACCTTGTGTATCTGAATTACATGGGTCCTGGGGAATTGAACCAAGGTCCTTTCGCTTTGCAGGCAAGTGTCTTAACCGCTAAGCCATTTCTCCAGCCCCCATATCAGGACTATTTCTAATCAAGGAGAACTTAAAGAACTCTGTGTCAGTTGTTGTATAGCATGTTATCTTTTCTGTTGGTTCTCTGTGAACCAACAGCAAGTCTTCAAGTAAGCTTTTTTCTCTAAGGGTTATTTAGTATCTGTACAGTTTATTCATTTATAAATCTCTGAATTAATGTAGTTTGTAAATGTATATGTATATGGTTTCACAAGTATATATTTGTACAGCCTTCAATCTGTACACTTAAAATGTTTCAATAGGGCTGGAGGAGAGTTGGCTTAGTAGTTAAGGTGCTTACCTGTGAAGCCTAAGAACTCATGTTTGAATCTTCAGGTCCCACATAGACACATAGTCATGCAAATGTGCAATGTTGTGCATGCACACAAGAAGGCACATGTGTCTGGAGTTTGTTCGCAGTGACTGAAGGCCTTGGAGTGTCCATTTTCTCTCTCTCTATCTGCCTCTTTCTCTCAAAATAAATAAAATGTTTCAATATATGTTTAATATATATTGCTGAATACAGTCCAATTTTATTTCGGATACTGCAGTAGTTTCTATCAAATTCTTCTATGTGTTGCCCTTGTTAGCTTCAGGATGTTATTTGACCTCAGTGAGCTTTAAAAGACTGCTGGGATGGAGGACTACATGAGATAATGTCTGTCATTTCCATCTTCTTCTAGCCAAGCTGTGCTCCTGCATCTCTTTCTCATGGTCTCTCTTTGGCTCTTTACATAATCGTCTATGTCTGCCACCCATTATTTCAAACGTTCTAATATTGGAATTCCTTCAGTCTCTTTCCCACTTCTGACTTCCCGAAGGTCACCACTCATGCTTTTCTACTCTACTTATTGTATATTCTATGCCGATATAGTCCTGTATGTTTATTTTTGTGCTTCTCTGTGTCTGGGGTTGCATATGACTAAGGCTGGAACTTAGTAGTAAAGAAAAATATGTTGAGTTTTGGACACTCATAGCTTTGAGAATGAATATGTTGAATGAATTACTGTTATCTGATCTGGAGGATGCCAGGCTTTTAAGTGCCCACATTCAAGGAAAAAGTAATTCCTCATTAGTTTTAATTCTCCTGCCCAATTTTCATTGTTCTTGGTTAAGTATTAACTTAATACATGTTCGGCTTCCTAGTATCCATGAAGAAGTACTGAAAGTGTGAGTTGTTCCCTAGGGAAAGACAGGTTTATAAGAGCTAGTGATTGTGCTGATAGAGGACATAATATTTCAAATAATAAGCCAATAATAAATAAATAAATGTAAATTTAAAAAGTAGTAATAAGCCAATCCTAGGATTGGCTCTGTTTTCTTCTTCTATTATTCCAGAGAATTTTTGTGGAAAAAGTTATTTCAGTATTCTTTAGCTTAGATGTTACAATATCCCAAGCTTTGGGAAGGAGCATTGAGCAGTGTTTCCCTAAGGCCTTGCGGTCACCCGTGGGGTGTGGACAGTCCTGGCAGGCTCCTCACTCTGGACTGAGGGAAAGGAGGAATATGGACTGCTTTCCCTGTGCTCTGAGTTTCTCAAGATGTGGAAGCTGGTGATAGAATTTTAAGGCAGTGATTTATCTGTTAGCTTAGACTTTCAGGCAAGAGAAGTGTTGGATATGTCCCAGTGTCAGAAACTCAGGCAAACTGGATATTATTATTAGAGATAGCACTTTTGCACAGGAAAAAAATCTGACGTATAGAAGTTTTACTATGAGAAAAATAAAAATTTTGTGAGTGAATGCTAAGAGTGATCTAAGAGCTGAGAGCCCTAGAATTGTGAAGCATCATCAGGAAACACTGACTCTCATCTTTGATGGAAGGTGAGAGTTGCACTTCCTTGGCAAGATCATGATAAGTGCTTATACTTTTCTCCTTGTACTCTACAGACATCTCATTTCAGCTCTATGAGGTGGAAATGTCATTATCCTATTTGGTAGATGACAGTACTGACACCTTGAGAGCCTGCATACTCGGTTCAAGGGCACATCGTGACAGTGCTGGGATTTGAACATAGACTTCCTGGCCACAGGTTATACCCTTAATCTTACCATGAATAATAGTGATATTTAAAGTGCGAGAATTGGGCTGGAGAGATGGCTTAACAGTTAAGCACTTGCCTGTGAAGCCTAAGGACCCTGGTTCAAGGCTTGATTCCCCAGGACCCACATTAACCAGATGCACAAGGGGGCGCATGCGTCTGGAGTTCGTTTGCAGTGGCTGGAAGCCCTGGCACGCCCATTCTCTTGCTCTCTCCCTATCTGCTTCTTTCTCTGTCACTCTCAAAAATAAATAAATAAATAAATGAACAAAAAATTTTAAAGTGTGAGAATTATGTGTTAGCATCAACAGAGACCTAGCAAGTTCTGAGGCTATGTTCCAGGTCCATTGCATCAGGAAGCCTGGGGTGAGGTCCATTAATTTGTGTTCTCAGAAGTGTCCTTTGTGGTTCTGGTGCACACTCAGTTTGAGAACAGCTATGTAATTATTTCAGATAGAGAGTTTCAGAGGAAAACTGAAAATAGACTCACAGGATTGTTAGGGATATCAGGATGCTGGTAAGAATTCTGGAATGAAGGGCCCCTGCAAAAGACCTGACAGGGCTGGAGAGATGGCTTAACAGTTAAGGTGCTTGCCTGTGAAGCCTAAGAACCCAGGTTTGATTCCCCAGTGTACACATAAGCCAGATGTACATGGTGGTGCATGAATCTGAAGTTTATTTGCAGTGGCTACAGGCCCTGGCATGCTCATTCTTTCTCTGTCTCTCAAATAAATAAATAATTGGCCTGACAGAGAAAAAAGTACATGTTGGGAAAGAAAGAATATCAGTAATGCTAGTAGAACACAAGCAAGGAAGGAAATTGTGTTGTATGAGCCTTATATTCTCAGTGAAATGTTGATTGGAATTAGAAGAGTCATTTTTTATATCTGCTTCCATATAAACGAGCAGGTCAGTTATATAAGAGTAATAAAATACTTCTAAATTCAAGTTAAATTATTTCACACTCATTGTAGGAGGTGACTTTTTTTCTGGAATAAAAGAGGTTCTGATTTTTTCCCATGCAAATTAAAAAGTTTGTCTTTATTGTGGTAGATACATGGGCTTATCCATTGATCAAACCTCTTCATATACCACCGATAAAACAGATGTATAGTATGGTAAGGTGTAACTGAAGTTGACTTTAATGAGAGCCTACTTCTGGGGCAAAGAAAGAGTACTTGTCACTTTAGGTGTCTGAGTTAAAAGTGTGTGGTGGCCTCACTCACACTGGAGAGAGGATATTGTATTCCTCAAACCAGGGAGCCCATGGGGTCATATTACTGCTGTGCTAGAACAGGTGCACCTATTTATGTAGAATGCCTTATTAATATAGTTGATCTGAAATATTTTAACTCATAGTGATTGTAGACTGCATTAAGGTAGTGTGTATAGGTAAAACCCAGGACGGTAAATTTGTTCAGTGCTTCCTATCATTTATCACAAGGGCAAAAAGTTCATGGTAGAGTAAGCCCTTTGGTAGTCTTATTTCTACAATATATCAATGTATATTTTACTCAGAAGGTTAAATTTGCATGTTTTAAACAGAATCTCCAAAGAAGATAAGTTACTGAGGTTATTTTGTTAGTTTGTTTGAATTTGTTTTTCTTCTTTCAAATGACATGTAAATGTTTATCGATTTTTTTCCTCCTGAAAAATTAGATTAATTTGGCAAATAATGTTTTTACATCTGAATGAACTTTAGTATAAGATGCTTTTTTTGCTTTGAAGGTACCACCCTTTCATTACCTAATAATTAAGCCTCTATCTTTTTTTCATGAATGTGAGTTTGTACTTTCGACATGGTTTATCAGATGCTATTAATGAACTGCTATTAAGACTGCAGGGCTGCAGTACCCAGGGCCTGATTACAGGAATTAAAATAGTGTGTGTTGGCTTCCTGCTGCTCCCCAGCAGGACTGCTCACTCATAATTCCTTTGCATCTAGTCTCAGCAGGAGAAGATTGACAGCATTGCAGACCATGTCAACAGTGCTGCTGTGAATGTTGAAGAGGGAACCAAAAACTTGGGGAAGGTAAGATTCTGCTCCTGCTGACAAATCAATGGTACTCTGGCTCCTAGGAATCTCTAGTATTAACCCAATTGATCTGCTCTCTTCAATGTCGAGGGAGCCAGCAATTAAGGAAATAAGGAAGAAATGACACATAGGTAGTACAAGAAATCAATGGTTGTAATATTCTACTCCAAGATTTCAAAGACAATAAACTGGCTTCACTAAGACATTTGGTGTTACAAGGAAGCCTCTACAGAAACCCAGGGAGCAGAAAGATGGATTCAAGAATCTGGTCTGGGCAAAACTATAAGGAAGTGACAGCATGCATGAAGTGGGATCACCTACTGTCCAAGTGATGTGGATTTTCAGCCCTGCTCTCTCAGCTGGAATAATCTCTGTGGAGCATCAAAGCTTTGGTGGGAATTGGCTGCTGAAACTGCTTACATAAGCCAGCCAGATAGTAGACTGGTTGTTTTGCAAGTAAAATCGATTTGTAGCAGTCCAATTTTGATAGCTGACTCCTATGAGTTCTGAGATCTGGAGCAACTGCAGTACCTGTAGAACACTTCCCCCTCAGGAATATTTTCTAAGGTTAATTATGTACCAAGAGTTAAAGTGGCATTGCCAGGAGTAATGAGAGGAAAACGCACAGCACCACAGGCAGATATTCTCAACTCAATTTCTAAATTGAATTTTTTTTTTACAGGCTGCAAAATACAAGCTGGCAGCTCTGCCTGTGGCAGGTGCACTCATCGGAGGAGTGGTAGGGGGTCCTATCGGCCTCCTTGCAGGCTTCAAAGTAGCAGGAATTGCAGCTGCACTTGGTGGTGGGGTGTTGGGCTTCACAGGTGGAAAATTGATACAAAGAAGGAAACAGAAAATGATGGAGAAGCTCACTTCCAGCTGTCCAGATCTTCCCAGCCAAACTGACAAAAAATGCAGTTAAAGACCCAACTTAGGACTGCTGGTGCCAGCATATCTGCCCTGACAAGCACCATGCTGCTGTCGGACACTCAGCGTTGGAAATGACCTATCATGGCCGTAGCTGTGGATGCCCTTGTGACGCTGAGTTGTGATAAGTGGATCTATTTTGTTTGCTGAGTGTCAATGGATGTTAGAGATGGAGGCGCCTGGACTGAGGGTGTATAATGTTTGTCAGGTCAAGTTTAATGACTGCCAAAGAGCAACTTTTCTGCCTAGAAATGTGACAACTGAACCTGTAACTCCAAGTACCTAAGATGTGAGGAAATACATTGGAGGCAAGGCTAAGATTATTTAGATCTCCAAAGAGGAAAAGAATGGGAGTTCATGAGCTTCTCTCAGGTAAATGGCTGACTGACAAGGGGCCCAGGTAAATTACATTATGGAATACACTTGGAGAACCCAATTCCACCTTGATCCATCCATGTTTTTTTGGTGAAGGAAATTAATAGTGTAAGAAAATTGAAAGAGAAGCCCAACTACTCTTGCAGGTATCTTCATTTCTTTTCTGCAGTCAAATGTTCTACCCCTGAGCTGTACCTCTTCTATGGGCTTTTTCTGAAGTCTTTCCTGCCTCACCAAATAGAGTACAGATTCTCAGGTGGTAGGCCTATTAACTGACAAGCTCATAGTCAGCCTGTCTCCTAACACTTAAGGATCTGCCTTTTACCTCCTCTGTTTTCTAATTCTCTTTAGTTGGCGGGGTGAATTCTACCCACATTAACAAGGACTCTTGTCTGCCATCTTCTAATGTTTACCACTGTTAGTCACCTCTTTCTGTAACCTCTAAGTTGGAAAAGAAAAGTCCAAATATCTGCAACATTATTAGAATTTGGGTAAGAATGAGGTGGGTGGGAAATGAATATCTTCGGTGCTATTTCAAGAGGCTAATGTATATGCCTCCAGTGGTCTTGGCCTCTTAGTCTGCTTTTTGGACAATCTTTGAGGAACTAGCTTTCTACCTCACCTATTCCTGCTACCCTTTCCCAGGCTGTGTCTCCTGTTTTCCTTCACAGCTGCTATTTCAACCCAAGAATGGTGTTCATGGTTACCTTTTTTTTTTTTTTTTTTTTCATGGTCTGGATTGATCTAGATGATGGCCACAGCCAGTGCCAAGACTCAGACCTAGTGTAGGATTTGTGGTGCTAATCTAACAACTTGACACGAACAGCAAGTATGGCCACCTCAACTCAAGGTCTGTCTCAAGCAACAAAGAGGTTTGAAATTTAGAGAAGGAAAATTTAAGATGGCAGGAAGCCCCCTACCATTGCCCTAGCTCATTTGAAATAGGAAGGAACCACTCATGTGTGTTACTCTTTATCCTGAGGACAAGAATGGGCACCTGTATACTAAAGTGTGCAGTCTGCCTAGAGCCCTGGTTCACCAGCTCTGAAGGGTTATTATAGCTTATCTCTTCTTGTTGAGGTTACTCCTAATATCTTTTGATTCTACCTTTTCTTTCTGTGTCTAAAAAGATCTTTTTTTTCATATTTTTTGACTTTCACCAATGACTTCCTATGAAACAAAGCACAATTTATTTTTAAAAATTAGAAAGTATTATTATCTGCATGCTAATCTCTTTAGTGTACTAGCAAGAAGGAACTATATAGATGTCAGACTTGGATTGAGCATCAGCTATTGCATGCCATACAGTTGGGATATTTCTTTTTTATTTATTTTATTATTATTATTTTTTTAGAGAGAGAGAGAATTGGTGTGCCAGGGCCTTAGCCACTGAAATTGAACTCCAGATGCTTATACCACCTAGAGGGTATGTACAACCTTGCACTTGCCTCACCTTTGTACATCTGGCCAGCGTGGGATCTGGAGAGTCAAACATGGGTCCTTAGGCTTTGTAGGCAAGTGCCTTAACCGCTAAGCCATCTCTGCAGCCCAGGATAATTATTTTTGGATTTCATTTTTTTGTTATTGTGTTCTCTGACCTTTGCTGCCTCATTAACAGAGGCTCTTCAAATCCAGTAGCTCACCCATTAGTACAATTGTTTTTTTAAGACAGGATTCTTAAACATCAGTCATGGGCTAATTCTGATATAGCCAGACCAGCATACTCAGCTGAAATGATAAATTTAATATACAGTTACATTGAAATTTAGTATCTTTTAGTTCTGTAATTTAGTTCAATTAACTGTAATTGTGTTCAGTTCTTCTTCATCATTACATAATACTCTTTTTTGCCAACCCCAAGTGGGCCACAGTCAGTGTGCTGTACAGCAGCAGCTCAAGGAAATTGTAGGACCAGAAGAGAGGAGGCTTGTATTTGGAGTTCACATCTTGTTGCAAGGATTTCACATTTTTACTGAGCTAGTGTGAGACCCTACTGTCTATGCTTATGAACTCTCCAGAACTGGACTCTAGCACTGTTCATGTTTAGGCAAGTCAAACTCCTTTTAAAAAAAAATTCTAATTGAAAGTCATTTAGAAATTGTATCTCATTTCCCTACAACAGAACTTAATAGCCAACTTTTTATGGAAATTGCTAGATGTGCTTAATCAACTACAAATGATATAACTATAGAATGCTTATAAGTATTCTTTAAGTCAGTATGACACTGTATTAATCTTGAAATGGAATTTAATGCCCTATAGTATCAAATTAAATTTATTTTTCCTATAATTTATGTCTTGTTTTTATTGTAACAAGTTAGAAACAAACCTTTTGATTAAGGTCATGGCAACACTCCTAAGGACTTTTATTTATTTATTTATTTTTTTGTTTGTTTTTCAGGGTAGGGTCTCACTCTAGGCCAGGCTGACCTGGAATTCACTATGGAGTCCCAAGGTGGCCTCAAAATCATGGTGATCGATGATCCTTCTACCTCTGCCTCCCATGCGCTGGGATTAAAGGTGTGCACCACCATGCCCAGCCTAAGGACTTTTGTTTCCTTTATTTTTTAAAAAAAAATATATTTTATATATATATATATATATTTTATTGACAACGTCTGTACTTACAGACAACAAACCATGGCATTTTCCTCCCCTCCCCCACTTTCCCCTTCATAACTCTTTCTCCATCATATCCCCTCCCTCCCTCCATTAGTCCCTTTTTTAATGCCATTATCTTTTTCTCCATTATGAGGGTCTTATGTAGGTATTGCTAGGCACTGTGAGGTCTTGGATATTGAGGCCAATTTCTGTTTGGACAGTTGTATGTGAGGAGTGGTACCTTTCCTTTGGCTCTTAACATTCTTTCCACCACCTCTTCAACAATGCACCCTAAGCCTTGGAGGGTGTGAGATGTTTCAGTGCTGGACACTCCTCTGTCCCTTTGGGTCATCCCAGTGGTCATTGCCATATGTAAAGAGACACTTCTTTAACCAGAAGTGAGATTAGCATTAATATATGAATATGAACATTAAGTGTAGTGCTTTCAAGGCAATTTGGTGAGAGTAACATATGCAATTTATTCAGACAAGAGCAGGCTTTATACCCCTAAGGCTCATGAACCCCCTACCATACGCTTTTGATTAGGTTTTCAGTACCAGGCATGTATTCCCTCCCCTAAAGTGGGCCTTTGGTCCAACTAGAGAGCAGTCAAAATTCACGATACTCTGAATAAGACATATGAAAATGTACTTTCTTCAATAATGGCACATCCAGAAGCCATAAATTGTTACTAGAAAATTTTCAGGAATAAAGACTTTTTTATTGTTAAAATTTGAGAATTTTATGTAGAACAGAGATGAAATTTGTGGTGGAGTCCATAGCAAAAATAAATACATATAAATCAAAACTTAGCATAAGCACATGAAAAAATATTTACCATTATGTGCAATGCATCCTTATGTTTTTTAAATATGCCAGTTTCAACCCACTACATTGATCTCTTTTTTTTGTTTTTTATTTGTTTTTTTGAGGTAGGATCTCACTCTAGCTCAGGCTGACCTGGAACTATGTATCTCAGGGTGGCCTTGAACTCATTGCTATCCTCTATCTCTGCCTCCCGGATGCTGGGATTAAATGCAGGCACCACCACACCCGGCTTGATCTCTTAATGTACAAGTAAATTAACACCCTTAATTTGAAGAAGAAGAAAAAAAACTTCTTTATAGAAGAACCGCTGTTTCTCAAAAGCAGTTTCTCAGGTCCTTCACTAGGCATTTGATAGCAGGGCAGCTGGGCCCCAGAGGGATTAAGTAATTTGCAGAGAGTAATTCAGCTCCAAGGGGGTGAAGCCAGGATGTAACTGGGTCTGCTGAACCATTCTACTCTGCCATAGCTCTGCTACCTCTGCACACAGTTGAGGTAGATCCCTGCTTAGCCTCATCCCCAAAGTCCAAGGCCAGCTTTGACTAGTGCATGCTTTTCATTTCAATTTTTTTTAAATTTTTTAAAATTTATTTGAGACAGAGGAGAGAAAGAGACAGAGAGAGAAAGGGGGAGAGAGAGAGAGAGAGAGAGAGAGAAAGAAAGAAAGAAAGAAAGAAAGAAAGAAAGAAAGAAAGAAAGAAAGAATGAATATGGGTGTGCCAGGGCCTCCAGCCACTGCAAATGAACTCCAGATGCGTGCACCACCTTGTGCATCTGGCTTATGTGGGTCCTGGGGAATAGAGCCTTGAACCAGGGTCCTTAGGCTTCACATGCAAATGCTTAACTGGTAAGCCATCTCTCCAGCCCATGCTTTTCATTCTTGTTTCAGCTTCCTAGTTCAGTTCTTCAGTGTCCAGCTCTCTGTTTTTTTTTTTTAATTTTTTTTTTGTGTATTTTCATTTATTTATTTGAGAGTGACAGTCAGAAAGAGGCAGAGAGACAGAGAGAGAGAATGGGCATGCCAGGGCCTCCAGCTGCTGCAAACGAACTCGACGCGTGCGCCCCCTTGTGCATCTGGATAACGTGGGTCCTGGGGAATCGAGCCTCGAACCGGGGTCCTTAGGCTTCGTAGGCAAGCGCTCAACCACTAAGCCATCTCTCCAGCCCCAGCTCTCTGTTTTTAATGACGGCTTTGGCCAAAGGACACAGTGCTGAATTTGGTCCTTAGACTATAAAAAATTAAGAGTATTTCTATCCTACCCAAACACCATATATATTATTTTATATTCTTAGGTATGATTAATGTTTAACCAGTGCTTTTACACAGTTTAAAAATAAACCTTAGTGGTTTATCATAACTTAGATCATTGCCTTTCAAGTGATACTCACAGGAAGCCATCTCCTTACTGGAATGCTGCCAGTACTGGGTAGTCCATTTTTGAGTTTGTGTTTGGAATTTCCTCTAAAGAATTGCAAATCAAGTAAGGAAAACCATCTCCACTGGTGCAAGTCACATTCACCCTTGTTCTTGTGGCCCTGCTCTCTTCCTTGACTGGCTTAGCTCTCTCACCCCATGCACAGGAGCCAGGGACACAAGGATGTCCAGAAGGTGAGTGTGCTATGGCTGGCCAGATTTACATTCCTGGAGTAGACTTTGGGGTTACACAGAAACTCTCAGAAGGCCATCAACCTCCTGAGCTGTCCAGTTGCCTTACATGTGCTGTCTTTGTACAGGAGTGGGGAGCACATGCTCCAACGCCATTCCTGAGGCTGCCTGCCTGTCTCATGCACTGTGTGTGTACTTTGCACAAGAGTAAGGAGTAGATGCTCTAACACAGTTCCTGAGAAGCTGGGGGAAACCGTAATATAAATATTCAGCATACAATATTCCCTTCCTGCGTAAACACAGAAGAAACAAAACCATTTCTTTGAGCCAACTTTGAAACAGGAGGTATTGCTCAGTGTTGCAGCTGCCCTTCATTGTTGCCACATGGACACAAGGGATGGAGGAGGCAGGCCTGGGGAAAGGCTGTCCTGTGACAGGATGCCTTTACCACATGAAGTAGCATGTTAGAGGATAGTCTTGAGTAATCAGCCGGCAGAAGGCCAGGCACCTCCTCTCTGGCCTAGGTAAATAGAAGGTATTCAGGTTCTGTTTGTGTGTGTTTTGTTACTTTTTTTTTTGATTGATTGTTTTCTGAGACCTGGTCCTTCTATGTAGTTCAGGCTAGCTTTGAACTCACAATATTGTTTCCACATCCCACCTGCTGTCACTACAGCATGTAGTCACCATGCTCAGCACTATTGTTGTTATTATTACTGTGGTTCCAGCAGGTGGTTCTCATAATTTGTAGTTACTATTTAGCACCCTTTCACAGAGAATCTCTACAGGTATTAAAAATAATCAATAGTAAAAGACCCACATAAGTGGATCAATAATCAATAGTAAAAGATCCACACTCAAGGAATATTAATTTACTGTGGCAAAAATGCATCTGTGCAATATTAAGAAAACAAGTAAATTGAAATTAAGGCAAATGATGTGCCCAGGATCACAAAGCTACTTATCACAAGACCTAAGGGCATGGTCTCAGCCTAGGAGAAAAGTCCTCTACTTAATTCTGTTGGGTTTTGTTAATGCCACACCAAGTTGCCTGCTAAGGCTTGAGCTGTTTTAGCCCAGCTTCAACACTCAAGTCAGGCAAAATTGAGGAAAATTGTTCTTTCTCCTAGTGAAAATAGTATGCAACTTAACTTTGAAAAGTGTTAGTCTTGTCACCTGTGCCTCTGAGAGCCCAAGCCTGAGGGTCCTTCAGCAGCCCTGTGAGTTTGTCCAGCACCTGGGAGAAACCTTGAGCAGTAGTATTGCTATCCATGTACATTTCTCAAGTATTTGAGAATTTTGTTTTAAGGTTAATTATGGAGAAGTTATACTTGAATTACACTCATTTAACCCATTAGAGGTGTTCTCTGTTTTATTGGTGAATCTTTGGTGTTGGCAATGGTCAGGACAGGGAGAGGCCCAATGGTGAACATTTCTGTAAATTCTAATACATTGAATTCAAATGTCATGTATTGTTTTTGATTGGTACTTGAATAAGGGAAGCTGCAATAAAATTCCCTCATTTAACAAATATTTACCTAAATTCCTGTTGTGAATTGAGGACTGGGGACATAGAAAGACTAATAGAATCAATTGCAGTAAGCCATGGAGTTACCTAAAGCAAGTATTAAGAACCCCGAAAAGGAATGAACAAGGGGTAACATGGCCACGAAAACGGAAGCACTAACTGAGGCTGTGTGGAACACATGGCATTTGAGCAAGAGATTGAACAGGGCTATGGGCTTCAGGAGAAGAGAAATTACAGGAACAAAGGGTCTAACATACAATTAATAATGAGAAAGAAAAGTAAATGTATGATTGAATGTTGAAGCTGGTTATATGGAAAAAGTGGGTGGTTATTTTGATCTAGAATTGATGCTTTGCTTTGTGTTAGATAAGAATGTTAAAACCCCAGGCTGGAGAGATGGCTTAGCATTTAAGGTGCTTGCCTGCAAAGCCAAAGGATGTAGATTTGATTCCTCAGGAATCAGGCACAAGGTGCCACATGCATCTGGAGTTTGTTTGCAGCAGCTGAAAGCCCTTGCATGTCCATATTCTTTCTCTCCCTCTCAAATAAATAAAGTATTTTTTAAAAAGAAGTTAAAACCTTGACTGAGTTCCTTGTTTTGCCTTTGCTGCCAGGGAAGTGATAAACCTCACATGGTCTGGAGTTCTTGGTATATTCCACATATTTGCCCTCCTTTCTTGCCTATAAGAAATGATTTGTGCTTTCTTTCCTTCTCCATTTGTAAGATTTCATTTACTGTTGAATTCCTATTTGTGTGTATTATTCCATAAATATTTATTGGAAACCCACTGAGAAAAGTCATGAAATTTACCTTTTATTATCCAAGGCCTTCACATTCCAGTTTCCATCAGTACATACTTCTTGACCACTGCTGTTCACTGGCTTCCATTTCTTTGTGTTAATATTTGGGATAAAATTCTCTTTGGTTGATAGTATGAGCTCCCCAACTAAACTGTAAGCTTCCTTCTGGTCTGGGATCATAGTGTCTGCTTCTTGGGAGAGTCTCTTGTCATAGAATGTAATGCTGAGAACAAAAAATACCAGCCCTGCCTATGATTGAGATGAGTGATGAGGTCAAGCATGTGAGCCCCACCCTCTTTGGGCATATGTAATAATGCATATAAATATATATATATATATATATACACATACGTACTTACAATAGCTATGACATACCACTTTTGATAAGTACTTGGTTTTGCATATTAACAGGCACGAAAGATGGAACAGAAGAAATCTGGAAAACATTATCCAGTAGTTGGAAGTCATAAATTAAAATTCCAGAATTTGGAGATTTAATTTAAACAATTAAAAGAGTTGGGGTTTTGGGAAGATGGTTTAGTCAGTAAGGTGCTTGCTGCACAAGCATGAAGATCTGAGTTCAGATCCCCAGTACTCATATAAGAGACGGGCACAGAGGTAAACACACCTGTAATCCTGTTCTATGGAGGCAGACACATGATCCCTAGGACTTGCTGGCTAGCTAGTCTAGCTAATTGGTGAGCTCCAGGTTCAGATTCAAGTTTGTTTGGCAAGAGGCCCTGACCCACCCACAGTCATTCTGTCTGCCTCTCTCAAGTTAAATACAATAAATAAATTTGAAGAGTTGCTGAGGAAGACATCCAACATCAACTTTTGACCTGCCCTCCAAACCGACATACATTCTCATCATACATACGTGTACATGCAAGAACAAAAACTCATGACTTAGGGATTGAGGTTAGGGAAAAATCAAGACAAACGATTTAAGCCTGCATCACTAAAGACATGCTGGGGAGTTTTGGATGATCTGGTGTCTCAATGTTGAATTTGTGGGGTAAGAACAGCAGGGACTAGATCAGAAACAGGACGTAGCCTCTGTCAGGCAAGCAGTATAAAGAATTCGGCAAAAGCAAGGCTGAAGCTGACAGGGAGACATTTAACAGGATTTAGACACAGGTCTCTAATGCTTCAGTTCAACTCCACTAAAGAGTTGGTAGGAATGAAAAGAAAGTGGTACTAACTGGCTACAGCTGTCCTTCTTTGCCCTGTGGTTATTACTCTTAAGAGATTGCTGCCACTTATCTGGGTGAGGGTTAGAGTGAACAGCTCAGGACATCCTTACCTGCCATCCCTTTGATACCTCACCTCGCACAAAGGGTGACAGGGTAAAAAATTTATGCATATTGAGTGCCTAGAATGGTGACTGGCAATTATACAAATATTTGTGGCTATTGTAACTTTTACTATCATTGTCCTCAAGATTAAAGAAAATGTGCATTAGCAAGAGTACCAAATGTCCACAAGCATAGTGTTGGAAGACAAAAAGGACAAGAAATACTAAGCTTTTTATCTTTTTATGTTTGGTTTTTTGAGGTAGGGCCTTGCTGTAGCTCACACTGACCTGGAATTCACTATGTAGCTTTGAACTCACAGCAATTCTACCATTGCTTCCCAAGTGCTGAGATTAAAGGTGTATACCACCATGCCCAGCAAGCTAAGAATTCTTGAAAGGATTTCTTAAAAGGTTTAGTTATTGAGAGTGGGGTATAAAATTCATGGATGCCAGATAGAAAAATATTTCCATTTTTATTGAGTGATATACAAACAAAAAATGTACAGGATCTCATTAGTAGGTGATCATACATCCATATTTACACCTGTTGTCCAGAGGAAACTGTTACTAATGCTCCCTTTCTCTTTCAAATGTCCTGATTTGTATGAAAAAAAAATATATGCTTATGCTAGTTGAGAAGATATTGACAGTAAGTGTAGGGTAACAACCGCAAAAGCATCTTTAAAAAAAAAAAAATCCATCATTTCTATCCTGAAGCTAAAATCCCAGGGTTAAGGAGAACTTGTGCATGTGATTGTAAGCACTGCTAAGGATTCTGAGAAAGAACTTGGTGCTGGAAGGGTCTAAAACTGAAGGGAGATGGTGATTCTACCAGCTACAGACCAGGAAGTTTCCTTTGAATACTGCAGCATACTTGGCATAGCCTGGTAAACAGTTAAAGATGAATACACCCCTACCAACACCAAGTTTACAAAAGGCACCAAGAATGAACATGTCATTCCTCCCTTGAGGCTGTCCTTACTTAGGGCATATCACAGAATGGGCGTGGCATCCTTGAACTGAGTGCACGAGTACAGAAAAACATATCAGCACCACTAGGTAGTATTTTACTGTAATAGTGATTCTGCTAATACCAGTTTTCCTGGAGGGGAGGAGCCTGATGTGGGTAGAAAAGTTTTAGTAGAGACACCACTTCCTCTAGGAAGGAAACCTCCATGTTCACAGTGGCTAACTAACTCATACTATAGCACTTGCCATCTTTTTGTTCTATTTTGCTCCTTCAACTTTTAGCTGTATGATGGGAGAAGCACTTTCTTGACTACTGAATCTTTAGTATGGAAATGGTAGTTCATGCTTACCAAATGATAAATACGTAGTATTTTGTCAGTCTAAGAGCACAAGCCAGGGGTAGATCTACCTTACTGAAAATGTGGAGTTCATAAGAAATTGATTGAGAGGGGGAGGGGATATGATGGAGAATGAAGTTTCTAAGGGGAAAGTGGGGGGGGGTCATTACCATGAGATATTTTTTATAATCATGGAAGTTGTTAATTAAAAAAAAGAGAAAATTCTTAGGACTTCTGATCAGATACTGTATTGCTCAAGAAAGCACTCAGAAACATTGTGTCTATAGAGGGGTGGCCCTCTGAGACTATTCTTAACAAAAATTTGGTAGTCAATGAAGTTAAGCAGGTGGAATTGAAGGTGAATAGATTTCCCCAAACAAATTTGTAACTAACAAAATCATTACATAATTGAGATGTTCATACTGGCTGGCATAGTACATTTCAGTAATTGTGACAATTTCTTGTCCTTAACTTTTACATCCACTTACTAATCATGTAATTTGGCTTTTTCTCTTTTCATCAGAGATTCCCTGAGTACTTACTGTGTATCAAGTTGCTAGGAATACAAAGATGGCACCCCATTTTCCTTATACCCTCCAATCATATGGTAGTAAGGAAAACACATGTATTTCCAATTGTGAATTACCTAAAGTACACAAAAGGCTATACGACTACAGGGAGGACAGTTGTCTGAGGCACTGAGGAATGAACAGGAATTTGATAGTAAACAGCGCTTTTCCAGAGTCCAACCACCCTCCCCGCCCCCCGTCCAAAGACATTCCAGCCTTTCCCCAATGTGTTCTTGCAGGGAACTTGATGCTTCAACAAGAGGCAGGGATCCAGTACAAGGATTCACTTAGTTCCCCTTCAGTCTGAAGTACCATGAAATGACTGAGAAAATAACTTTACACCTGGAAAAGCTAGTGACTGGCCATCTAGATGCTACTATGATATGAATTAGCAAAAAGTATCAAATATAAAAATATTTTATAAATATAGTTTTATTACTTGGAAATACATACAAAAAATTCAAACACAGCTAAAAAACAGTTGCTAAGCAGAGGTCCTATCCAACCTATTTTAATGAACACAAATCAATTAAATCAGCATTAAACAATGTTAAGTCCTGTAACAACTTATCACTAGGTTCTGGAAATATTGGCTTGAAAACCTTATAATTGTTTTGTTCTTTGTACTATATAAATCTCCCCCAAACACAGACTGAGCACTTCAGTTTGGCTTGTGGGGTTTTATTTAGAAAGAAATTAGCTAAAGCCATTAATTGCAACCATTTTGAAAACTGGATTATTTTGTCCATTTCCAGTATTAAGCAACCTTTTCATCTCTGGTTTCTCGAAAATTCCCAATAGTTGTTAACAGAAATCACTTGTAACTTCTAGTAACTCTGTGAGATACAGAAGCATGGGTCTAGCAGCCTTGAAATAATTTATGGTGGCAAGATGTTCATTCTTCTTCAGTTTTATATCATTTTATTTTTGGACAAGCAGACTGTATCTCCATCAGAGAAAAAGCTTCTTCTGACTGTCAACCCATCACACTGCCTTATCCATTCTTTTTTACCTTGATTCAAAAGCTCTCCTGGCAACTTGAGCATTTCGTATAAACTCGGGTTCAATCTGGGCTTTAACATGTCAAACAAACACTGCTTTGCTTTTTGTGCCTTTTTAAGCACTCATTATGCCAGCTCCTCCTGAACATGAGCTGGCAACTGGACTTGTCAGCCAGCTCTCTGTGACACACTTTGGGGCCTAGTCTCCACTGTCCTCTCAGGTTCATTTCACTTTAACATTTTTATAGAATGCTCTCTGAAGAATGTTTTCACCTTTTTCTTTGGTCCCTTCCATACCTGAAAAAGTTAGCAACACTGGAGAAAGGAGCTGGCGGAGAAGCAGAAAAGTGACCTAGGCAACTTCTACTGTAACACTGGTTCAGAGGGTGGTCTGCAGGTGAAAGACCTGCTTTGGTAGTATCATCTCTCAGTCTTACATATGAATACACTGCCCAGCTGAAGGACTGCTAACACATCTCCAGTACAGCGTGAACTGCTGAGTCAGGCCTCGAGGGACCAGCTCCTTTTCTTTCTCTTAACCATCTTTCTCATTCCCCCAGTCTCCCAAATACAGTTTCCTAATTTCCTTCATAGCATTCCATTCACCCAAATTCTCTACCACCTGAAGAATGTCTATTCACCTTTTAAAAATAACCTCAAAAAAAGCTTTGGAACTCGGTGCTTCTTTATGCCAGCCACATTTACCTCCATTTCCTCCTACCTTTACATCTGTAACATTTGTTTACATAGCCACCTGCCTGACAAAACTATAAGCAACTCTAGGTCAGAAGTTATAGCACCAAAACCCTTGCCTTAAATAAATGTTAGATGAAATCTGCTTCCCTATGACTTCCCCCAGTGCTGGTTTAATCCCTGGGATCCAGACATAATACCAACCCTTCAAATATCTAGACTGCTCTCAGACCCAAGTCTTCTCCATGTGATACAGCCTTAATACTATGTTTTAAAGCCTCTTATTATCCCAAGCTGCCTTGCATGGCGTGTACTTGGACTTTCCAGGCCTTTATAAAACCAAGCATCAAGTCCCAATGAGTGCTGAGCACCCCCAGAATACAAACATCATACAAGATCACTTTGTTTTGCATTCAATCAATAAATACCTGGTGACGACAACTGACGTCCAGAAAAGCCAGGCAATGTAAAAACAGAAGCACTGTCCTCAATGTCTTCACATATAAAGAAGCCAAGGACAGTGGTAGGGCTAAAGTCCAAGTCTCAGTATGCACTGATGCTACACAGTGCATCCTCAAACCCACTCATTTTTAAAACCTCTTTGTTATTTTAGATCATGCTGAAGATGTCCTCCTTGAGGCCTTTTTTCTAATAACTACCTGTAAGCCAGCATTGTGCAAACTAATACTTCAGTGTTACCTTTAATATTTTTTCAAACCTAATTATAGGATTACAAATTTATTCCAACTGACTGCATTTACTCCTCTTATTTTGTGTGTGAGCTTGTTGGAAATGGGATTTTCATTCTGACTGTTCAGGGTTGGTCCATCTTCTGACCTGAAGACCACAACTGATTCAAGTTATTGACGAGAAGCAATGAAGCAACAGAACTAAGGCCCAACCTCTATAAAGCTCTGGCCCATTTTGTCGTGAGTCTGGTAAAACATTCTAAACATGCCCCTATCACTTTAAACATGCCCCTATCACTTTATTAACATTTAATGTTCTGAATAAAGCTATAGAAACTATGGATAAAGACATGCATAATTAAGAATTAGAGGCTGATTTTTTAAAATAACCATTATTAAATATCCATTATAAATATTCAGTTTATTTTAAAAGGATTGGAAGATGTTACATATATTACATATTACATGTAATGGCACATGCCAACCTTTTAAGCTTAAAAATATTATTACCCCAAACTGAGATTGATTTATATCCCACGTATAAAATGACCCTTAGCCGATAGCACCGCCCAGGCTCAGAGGAAAGCCAATTTTGAGCCTGTCTGTCCTCTGGCATTGGGATTCCTGATATGACACTGAGGATCCTCTCCTTCTACTTTTAATCCTGGCAGTATTGAGGCCTGGCACAGAGACCAACTATACACCGCAGGCCTGGGAAATCAGGGAAGCTAGATGGGGAGGGTCCTCTAACAATTTACAATGGGGAAAATATACATTAGTTCCTATTGTCTTTACTTTTAAACTATAAAACAAAACTCTACATAAGACAGAAGGAGGCTAACAATGATTGAAATATAATTTGTCTATAAATTTTTCCTTTTTGAAAACTGAAGTCTCATGATTGGAGGAGCCTTAAAACTTACCTAGTTCAATATTAGTAACCTGTTCCTCTACTATCTCCTTTCCCCTTATTTAGGATTCATTCAAAGTTTTAAATGCTATCCATACGCCACTTTCTTAGACAAACACATAGAAATTTAATAATACTTTCATTTCTCTTTCTTAATTCATAAGGACAGTTTCTGCCAAATGTTCTGGCTTATGGCTCTCCTCTTCATAGTATGTTTAAGTCATACATTAAGATCCAGAAAGTACCACTATGGAATTTTCATAAGGAATACTAAACCACACAGTACAACACAGTACCAGTGTGAAAATTTAAATTTATTCCCCACCCAAGTCTCCAGAATATATATACCCCCTTAGCTTTCAGAAATGTGGTAAAAGAAAAAAAAAAAAGTAAAGAAAGAAAAGGACAAACTACACAGGCAACATCCCTACATCTCCCTACTCTAGTACTGCAAGTTAATGGCATGTTTCTGGCAATGTCACCTTTCACTTGAATTATAAAAATTGTACAGGACAGATTTAAAGTGAAGATAGGCCTCTGATTTTTATTTGGTTAACCCTAACAAGCTTTTTTTTTAAAGAGAGGCTATATCAAATGACAATGCATTTTGAGTCGGGGGGAGGAAAAGAAAATTAAAAACCCAAAACTTCTTTCAGTTTATTCAAAATAAAAATACACATAGAATTATGAAAATATAGGTTTACTATTTCCACCACATAAGTTGATGCTGCTGTTGAAAGGCTTGCAAGTTGTTTGTTCAAGTTTTTAAAGCTCATCTCGATCCCTCAATAAAGTATACCGATATTCGCTGGGTGCTAGTTTCTGGAAGGAGCTTTCTGGAGGACTGCTTGCTACATCTTGGTCTTGCTATAAAAGAAAGAATAAAGTTTCTTTGTAACGGTATGTTTTATGGAGTTTAAAAATTTTAATACTAGATGAACTGCTGTTGCCTTATAATTATCAACATATAACTATTATATACAATATATAATATACAATTATTATTAATATAGCTTGTTAAATAAATAAGAGCATTTCTGTGCCAAAGACAAGAGGAGAATGTGAAATCTTGCTGTCCTTATTTCAAATGTTCCTACTCAGATTTCCTAGGGCATGGCTGCCACAGAGCCACCAAATGTCAGCATTCACTGCCCACCAGGTACTTTGCTATACAGCACAGTAGAGGAAGCAAAGCCCTAGCTTGGCCCAAACTCTTCACTCTTAGACATGACTGTTAAAGAGATGACACTTGACATAAAAGACACCTACTTTTGATCAAGCTGCTATTTAAACCTCATCTATAAATTAATAAAACTTAGCTGAAATGAGGAAAAAAACATTAAAATGCATTCAAGTGAAACTATAAAATGATTTCTAAGAACTAAAGAAAAGGCAGTAACTAGTGCCCATGTGCACTTTATGACATATTGTGAGCACCTGCAGAGCAAGCCCACCTGATACTACTTTAAGTCCCTTTGACAGACAGGACAGATAGCACACATGGGACACACTATCCGTATTAGCTCAATCCCATGAAAAGGAAGCAGTCTCTTTAAAAATTTGACTTGATCAGGTTCTACTGCCTCAATAAGTTAGTGTTACAATTTTGATTGGCAAAAAATATATTTAATTAAGCTAAATTATATTACTATAAAACAAATATTTACAGTATTTTATGCCCAGTTGGTGTTAATACAGAAACATGAATAAGCAAATACTAAGAGTCCATTGTCTGAAGAAGAAACTGAAACAAATCAGGATAATAACAATATTGGTAAACTTTATTTTTTCTTAATCTTATATAATAACAAGCAGGCCTTTTAATTCCCTGAAGATAGTAGTAAGTTAAAGAAAAATTAATTTCTTTCTTTCATAAGTGAAAGTTCTTTGGACAAAACTGGATTTAATTTCAAAACTGGATTTAATATCTAGGAACAACAAATAAGGAAGGTATTGATGTATATCATCTCCCCTCTTAGTTTCATGGTGACAGACATAATATAAACATGGCACACCAAATGAAAATTTAGGGCTCATTAGTAAAGGAGGGACTGAGAAACTGACACAGAAATTACTTGCAACCCAGTTACAAAGTTGAAATAGCAAAATTCTCATGAAATAAATATCTAGCAACCTACCTTATCTTGAAAATCTACCCATCTCACTATATGACATTTTAATTGAGAATTTATGGTTACAAATAAAAGCAAATATAAAGTTTTGCTAGTTGTCAAGCATTCTGAACCCCAGAGGGGAAAGCTGCATTAAAATCCAAGTTTTGAGCATTACCTATCAGTACTGAACTCTTGAAGGCTCTTAGAATGACAACAGAGTAACAAATCGTTTCTTTCTTTACAGCCACAAAGGAAAGCTTGATTAATTATTGGAATCTACTGATTCATTAACTGATCTATCTTCTCCCAATTCTGACTTCTATTTGAAACCAACAGTATCTAACCCTTTTATAGCCATATTCCAGAGATCATCCTCAAACCACCTTGGTTTAGGATCATCTAAACTCTAGGTGATCAAAAAGTTGCATTTAATATTCTAACATTTTGAAGAGTCATTTAAAAGCAACACAGTTTTCATATTTTCGGTAGTAAGCTCAGAATTTCTACACAAAGTTATTCAGAAGCTTAGAACTCCAGCCCATGCAGGAGCTCTAGGTCCTCACTAACACAGTCTGAAAAAGAACAGTTCCCACTGGAAAACATGGAAGTCCTACCTCTCCTGGGGCTGTATCAGTTGGGTCAGGTCCATGATGGAATTCTCTATGCAATTTCCCAGAATGTAAGTCAAATACAAACTGTTTGAGCTTTCCAGGAATTCTAAAATCAAAGTGATATAAAGACTTAGTTTAAACTGCAAGAATGACCTCTAACAACTTCACAGGGCTTAAGAAAAAGCTTTAATTCTTTTTCACATGGTTGTAATTATGGCCTCTATACCCTCAGCTTTGTGTTCTCATTCCTGTATTTTTTTTGTAGAAAATTCTCTACCTTATCATTTTAACAGAGGCATTGAAGTTGTCTATCATTATGCTGGACCCAAACTTAATTTACTGTCCTTTATGGTGGGCACTTACATAGCTTCCAGATATATAACACAAAAACTTAATATTCTAAAAAACAAACAAACAAACACTAAAAACATTAGGGTTCAAAGAAGAAAGTAGTACCAGAGGCTAACCACATAAAACCAGATTTATAACCAGAACATCACTAGGACCCTAAAACAAACCTAAGCACCATTCATTCTCTACTAGAACTTAAACCCAACATTTGATGGATAGATTCTCACAGCCTTAACTGAATCCTCTTTTGAGGCATTCAGGTCCACCAACCTTCCATGTTTTGTTTTCTCTACCTAAGAACCGAGAGATGTCTTTACAACTGTTTCCACATATGCAGTGACTTTGAAACTGCAAAGTTCATTTCAAGGTCATTAAACCAGCTTTAGGGAAGCATTTAAGATTTTCCATTATTTCAGTTTGTTTTAGTTAGAAAGTTCTTTATAAATGTCCAAAGGCATTTACTTTAAACTTAACAAAGCTTGCTTGAATGGCTTCAAAACTTTCTGAACTATTACAACTACACATAAATGCCTTAATTAGAATTCATGAATGAGCAGAGGTGCAGCACAGAGACATGACTGACTGACCATGTTGAATGAAGTGGAGCCAGACTATAAGGCTTTCTTCTTTGGAATTATTTTCTGCAGCCTTATCAAATCAGGTAGGATTGTTGCATTAATAAATAAGAACTTATGACCAAGTGTGGACAAATTTTATCTATAAAATATTAATAAACTCCTGCTACTAGCTGAACTGTCTTTGAAATCTTGCCAACATTTTAAAATAAAATTTGTTCCACTAAAGTAAAAGACACGTGCACTTTCTATGTTTTCAGAATTTATGTTCTTTTTGAATTGCTTGTCTTTATATTTCTATTCATGTAAACTGTCTACCTTCTAAAAATATTTTATTAATACTTATGAAAATTAAATACATAATTTAAATTAAAACTCATTGTTTTTAATACTTTACAAAAATGAAAATGTAGTTACATATGCATACTTTAATTCCTTGAATAGAAAAGCCTAACTTTTTAAACCATGTTTTGGTAGCAAAGAATAGCTGGCTTGTGTTAATATTACTAGTTTTTATTGACTCCTGAGGTCCTAGAAGTACCATTTCTTCCTTTCAATAACTCCCACTGAGATGTACCAACCAATAACTTCATTGTACACCCATTTTGACTCCCCACCAGCTCCAATGCAACAAAGACCAGCAGGTGCCAAATGCACAGTTTACAAATACAAATGGCTGTCAGGTAGCTGTATTGATGGAATGTCTATGAAAAGTTCTCCAGTGCTGAAGTAATTGCACATGCACAAGAGATAAACACTGAGAAGAGATCAATTTAAACCTAATTTGACATCATCTACTGTTACCCTACAGTAAAGTGCCCCATATATTTGTTCAATCCATAGAATCACAAATGGTCTATAATGTCTAGGATAAAGGGCTACTAGTTTGTGTTATAAGGTCCAAAGCCCATCACAACTTAGTGCTAGTCAAGAAGTAATTTTTGAGTAGATCCTAAATGAAATAATTGACAAAGAATATATCAAGACAGCTTTCCCCACTAACTTTGTTTTCTCCCCCTTGTCAGCAAATTAGGACAGAAAGAATTGTGAGCAAAAGGCAAAGCCCAGGGAGGTAGATGGATCTCCACTGATGTGGCAGAGAGAAGGGTTACAAGGAGCTCTCAGTAATTGCCAGAGAATCAATAACAAATTGCCAGAAACAGAACATGGCAGTATGTTAAAAAGACTGGCCATACAAAATAAAATTGTATTTTCACACTTTAGGCTACAACTTTTCAATTTTTCTTGTTGGGACTTTCACCACATTAGTAACACAAGGATAAGAGTAGACACTGCCTACTTCTTGATCTTAAAAGCATTCTTTTTTTTAACTAATTACAGTATCAGTGACAAGTTCCTTATAGACGCCTTTCATAAGATTGAGGAAGTTTTCATTTATGAAATACTTTTTACAAATTCTCCTTCCTTTCAGCCCATTCTTCTGTATAGTTCTATGAAATCAAGTCTTTACACTCTCACAAAGTGAGAATGAGTGGCCCTTGTATTCTGTCCTTGCTTATTGCTTATTTCACTTACTACAATGTCCTACAAGCTCATCAATGTTATAAAAAGTAGCAAGACTTCTTTTCTATTAATGAAACACCTATTAATTTTATCACAAAGTAGTTGGTATAGTAAGAGATAATAATAAATTATATTTAATCAAAAAAGCTCTGGGGTTGAGTGTGGCGATATATATCTATAATCCCAGCTACTTGAGAGATGGAGGCAAGAGAATCACAAGTTTGAGGCTATCATAGGCAAAAGGATGCTGTTTTAAGATTAAAATTTGAAAAGTGGTCAAGGGTGTAGCTCAGTGCTAGAACACAGAAGGCCCTGGCTTCAATTATCAGTACCATAAAAGAAAGGGAGGGGAGAAGAGAAGGAAGAGGGAGGGAGAAGGGGGGAGAGAAGAATAATGAGGAAGACAGGGAAGAAAGAAGCAAGATCTGTCCACTGTTAGTATTTTTTCTTAAATCTCATGAAGGGGAAAAAGAATCCCTTGATAACAAAAAATAAAGCCAGATTCTCAGAGTTAAGACAAAGTTTAATTTTAACCTGACTTGTAAGTTTTCTTCTACTTATTGTTTTGAGTCCTCTGAAATCACATTCAATTCCCCGCTTGCTTCCTCTAAGGCCAAGGAGATCAGCTCATCTGTCATAGAGAACAGCTAATGACTGGCTGGTTAGCTCATTTGGATACAGAACAGCCATACTGCTGTATCAGTGTGATACCATTTCCAATCACATTTTTTTTTAAGTTTTGCTTACTCAGCCAAGTTGCTCAGACCTCCCACTGCCAGTAAGAGCCAATCAACTGCAGGCAGCTCCCTGACTGACAACTTTAAGGAATCATAGTAACTGTCAGTGATTTAGTGGGAGAAATGACATAGAGCTCAGAGCTGGGGAACTCCTAAGAGTTGCCTACTCCATTTCTAGATGGTTATAACAGTAACAAAAATCGTTCCAGGAATGTTCTGAACTCTATCCATCGTTTTTCTCCACATCATTTGGAACTCCAAAGACAGCTAAGAATATTTAATGAAAGATCATCTGTTTTTTTTTTTTTTTAAAAAAAAAACAAGCCATAACTTTAAAGACAGTAAATTGTTCTTGAATATCCTTCAACAGTCTTACACCATATACCATCATTTATTCTTATCACAGGATGTAGAACATTGCTAGACTTGTACCTAATTTCTGAAATTATCCTTGTTCTTCCATTTCCATATAAAACCCATTCCTTTAGAGTTGGCGAGAAATCAATCTGATCAAACAGTAAGAAAAAAAAAAGCAAACAAGGATTCACACAGAGCTGTCAATCTTGTTTTGGACACTAGAAAGTACAGGGTCTTCAAACATCTTGGGTTCACATTTATACTGCTTTTTATAGATACTGAAAATATCACTGTTTGCTTATAGTACTATGGTCTTGGGCCCTTGAGGTTTAATATACCTGAAATGAATTCTAATTTTGCCACTAATTAGTAGTGTGGCCTTGCAAGTCATTTTACTTTACCAAGACTCAGTTTCCCTAAAGTGAGAAACAAAGGAACATCCCCTAGTGCCTATTTCTGGCATGGGTGGAGACTAGAACCTAGGGTTGCATTTGCTCTTCTACTGTAGTCACATTTCTTCAAGGTGACCCCATAAATACTAGTTTCTGAGTAAAAGTAATAATAATTACAGTAACTTATAAAAACTGCTTTTCGTTTAAGCATTAATTACCATGCAGCACAATAATAATTCTATAAGCCACGAAGTACGTCAGATTCACTTCTTCACATACTTGATTTCTCACACTAACATCTATTCATATGGTTTATTTCACAGCTTACACAGCTTGTGCCTCCTCACAATAAAAAAAAAAAACTAAAAAAAAAAAAAAACAAAAAACAGCATGAACAATGCCCAGAAGGGGAAATTGGACACCTAAGGGAGACATTAAAGAAGTTAACTTATTTTAAAAAGCTTCAAATGCAGTTCTTTCCCTTATCTCCTTTCCTACTCAGAGCACTAAACACTTGCAGGATGAGAGAATTATTTCCCATTTTCAGACTTCCTTGGTGATTCTTACTGGCTCAGATTTTTGTCGCCACCCCCCCCCCCCTTTCCTAGCAGGACATAGGATGCTGCCAGCTGTTAGTTAAGTTTTCTATGGTCAAGAGCTCATGTCTTGGTCTAGGGGACTATAGCTGGAAATGAAAAGATGATATAGAATATAATCACTAGTGTTTGTCTAGGTTCTCTAGAAATCAGACACTAAAATGATGATTCAAATTGTCAAAGTTTTAAAACTGACTTCAGAACGCAGAACAAAGCTTAATATAACCAAGATGGAATTTCTCAAGGAGTCCTTAGACAATGCAAACAAAGTTGAGCACAGTCTACGTTGCTGATTGGTAGACAAGTCAACGGCTTCTTGATTTCCAAGAATAACTTGAGACTTTAACTGGCAGTGAGTTTCCTTTCAAAGGAAACAATAAATCATAATTTAAAAAAAATTCTTGAGCTGGAGGGATGGCTTGGTGGTTAAGGTGCTTGCCTGTGAAGCCTAAGGATCCAGGTTCGATTCTCCAGAGCCCACGTAAGCTAGATGCATGTGATGGTGCATGCATATGAAGTTTGTTTGCAATGGCTAGAGGCCCTGGGCACATCCATTCTCTCTCTCTAATAAATTAATAAAACATAAAATATTTTAAAAAATCTAAGCTAAAGGAAGGGTAGGACTGCTTACAATGCAATTTTCCAGACACAAAATGGCCTGGATATTCAAGGCCTTGCAATGCCTGGTACTACCTACATAAGACTCTCATAACAGGAGGAAAAGATGACAATATCAAAATAAAAGAGAGACTAATTAAGGGGGGAGAGAATATAATGGACTATGGATTTGAGAAGGGTAAGGCAGGGGAGGGAATTGTCATGGCTTATTGTCTATAATTATGGAAGTTGTCAACAAAAAGTTAAAAACAGTCTAAGATTTACCTACTACTTGAGATGGATATGTGATGATAAATTTCATGTAAGTGACATACAGGTTAGGTAGCATTTCAAAGCTAAGCATAGTCACTCTATCTGTGAGAGGTCTATCTCTAGCAAATCCAACCATGGGAAGATTCCTCCCTCTTAAAAAGCTCCATTCGAAAAAATGTCATAATGAAACCCAGTGCTTTGTAGACTGATACAAAGTTAGGCATGGTTGAGCTTCTATTTGTAATCCCAGCACTTAGGGGCTGAGAAAACAGAATCACTACAAATTTGAGGCCAACCTGAGCTTCAGAGTAAAAGCTTGTCTCATATTCCAAAAATTCAAAATGAAACACACCAGCAATCCCAGGACTTAAGAGGTAGAGACAGAAGGATCAGAAGTTCAAAGTCATCCTCAGATACTTAGTGAGTTCAAGGTCACCCTGGGCTATAAGAGACCTTGTCTTAAAATTAACATTCTATTTCTTCATAATTTATCCTTCATAGGTTCTCTGGATCTATGAATCTGTCCATTTCTTATAGATTATCAATTGGTTTGACATTCTGTTCATAGAACACTTGTTTATATTTCTGTGTCAAAATTTGTAATGATTTCTCTATTTCTGATTTTGAATCTTTCTTTTGTAGTCTAGCTAAAGGCTGTTTAACTTTACATTTGTAAAGATCTCTTAGTTTCAATAGCTGTGTTGTTTCTATAGTCTCTATTTCATCTATTTCTGCTTTGATTTTTATTATTTTGTTCTGCTACAAATTTGAACTGGTTTTTCTTCCTGTTCTAGCTCTTAGAAGTACAATACTAAGCTGCACTTGACTTATTCATCTTGTGTTCTTTAGCTCCAGAATTGCTGCCTGATCTCACACTTTCTCACACACATAATTTCAATCTCTGCTCATTTTCTACTTTACTCATTTACTATTTTCCTGATTGCAATGAATTTTCTTCTCTGGGTTTTCTTGAAGTTAGCTGAGATTCTTTAAATCAATAATTTTCTTTTTAAATGTGTATCTCTGGAACCTTTTTCTGTTTGTGAGCAACAGACAGAGAAAGTAAAAGAGGGGGGTGGGAGGGAAGAAGAGGGACAGAGAGAATGGGCACACCAGGGCCTCCAGCCACTGCAAACGAACTCCAGATGTGTGCATCTCCTTGTGCATCTAGCTAATGTGGGTCGTGGGGAATCGAGCCTCGAACCAGAGTCCTTAGGCTTCACAGGCAAGCACTTAACCGCTAAGCCATCTCTCCAGGACAATAATTTTTTTTTAAGAACACACTTTGTATGGCTATATCATATGTTGGTACTATCTTTTCTCTCCTCCCCATTCTGCAGGGGGCCCTCCTCAGTGGGGTTGCAGGTTATGTGGGGCTGTGGGTTATGTGTTATGGAAGAAGCAGTCAGTTATTGGGGAAAGGGAATGCCTCTGGGCATGACATTCCAACCTGTGACTCTTTACAATCTTTCTGGCCCCTCTTCCACAAAATTCCCTGAGCCTTGGTGGGTATCTATTTCAGTGATGAGCTCTTAGGAGCCTCTGGATTTCTGCTTTGGTGTTGAGTATCCTCGGCATCTGTCTCCTTCACCCTTGCGTTGATTGTCAGGCTCACCATAAACCAATTCTTTTGACTCCTTTGTTATGCAGTTTATGTATCTCCCTTTCTCTGGGGTCAGCTACTGGCAGAGTATCATGTTCTTTAGGTGGCTCATGAATTATGTTGATGCCTGTACATATGAAGAAGTAGGAACTGGGCTGGAGAGATGGCTTAGCAGTTAAGCGCTTGCCTGTGAAGCCTAAGGACCCTGGTTCCAGGCTTGATTCCCCAGGACCCACGTTAGCCAGATGCACAAGGTAGGCGCATACATCTGGAGTTCTTTTGCAGTGGCTAGAGGCCCTGGCATGCCCATTCTCTCTTTCGCTATCTCCCTCCTTCTCTCTGTTGCTCTCAAATAAATAAATAAAAATGAACAAAATAAAAATAAAAAAAGAAGTATTTCTCCTTGCATGTACAAGCTCCAAGCCTGCCTGTCTTCTTGTCAAATCCTGAAATCCTTGGCTCCAGACTAGTACTGGAAGACTGAACCTCCAAGTCTGCTCTAATCAAGATCACTCAGCCCCAGCTCCACATATGCCCAGCAGATTCTCTTCAGAATGGTCCCATGCCAGGCCCCAACATCAAAATCAGTCCTATAGACTAACTACTGACCAGCCTCCATGTATCTGAGCTCCAACACTGCTCCAGGAGACCTAGGTTTCACGCTGCTCTCCAGGACTCACAGACCTAAGTTCTAGGTCAAAGGCTGTGCAATCAGCCTTCAGAGTATTCCCCAGGACACCAGACTGCAAACTAGCTCTGTGTTTCCAGGTACTGGGCCAGAACTCATGACCCTAGGCACTGGACCAGTCCCATGTATAGAAGAGCTAGTCACAGTAAACTGTTAATCCTTAATTCCTAGCATAAGGACCATCATATAGAAAACATAGAAAATATTTAATGAATTAAATGGTATTCTTTGAATGCAGGTAAAGTAAGAACATGTGAGTTATGTTATGACTTATACTGCAACCATCATCTCTATAAATACAGTTATAAAAGAACAACTAGTTTATTATGGTTTTATGGTTTATAACACAATAATCATCTCTCATTAATTTTCAAAGAAAAAGAAGAAGAAAGAAAAAAGAAAGAAGAAAAATATCCTTAAGAAGATGGTTCCATCAACCATATTTACATATGAAGAAACAAGAACAGAGAAGTTATTTGCCTTGCTCAGGGCATGGTTCCAATTGAAATCTCTATAATCTAAGGACTAAGATTCTTCTTTAAAAAGTGACATCTCTACTGAAATATTTGGTGTGAGGTTGTTTATTCTACAATTATACTAAATTATCCTATGTGTACAATAATCTTTTGAAATTAAAAACTGCTTAAATAAGTTGTTGAAAAATTCAAACTGAATTATTTAAATTTGTATTGCTTAAAATTTTCATTACATTAATTAAAAAGGAAAGCTGATAGTTAAAAGACTTTGCATATTATTAATACTATAAATAGCTGAGAATAGAATTACGAAGCTTACCTGTTCATGGAAAGGTTCTAGCTGTATGTATGCCATTAGAAATGCCTAGTAATAGCAAAATTCTCGGTCATAAATACATACTCCTAATGTTCTTACTAGATGTTATCACAACTTAATAGCAACATCACCACCAATTCTTTAACCTGACATAGGTCATGTATTTTCCTTATGTGTACTGCCAAAGATCAAACTCATGAGAGAAAATTTTTCTTCAAGATACTAGTTTCCAGTCACTAATCAGCAATCCCAATCACCAAATGGTATTACTACATAGATAATTCTAATTTTTTTCACACTGTGTAATGAAAAGTAGTAGGAACCACTCTTAATTTTTTCATATAATTCATAGAGTATTACTTCTATGGGATTACTTAAGACATTAAAACCAATGGTTTTTAGTTCAATTTTATGATACATATCAGTAATTTTTAAAAAATAAAATTGAATACTTACAATACGTCCTTAAAGTCTCCAAAAACATACATATGCCTAAAGCTGTCAATAGCTATTACAGGGCAATCTGATGGAGTTTTCTGTATATGTAGAAGAGGATGTCTAAATTTGTCACAGTCTGCATGCAAAAAGTTTATTGTACCTTTAAAAGAAACAGAATTTTGAGAATTAGATAATTTTATTGTATTCTTTAATATGATCACCACTATGACATAATAAACAACAAAATCCCATCAACATTCTTTAGAGTAAAATAGAACAGAAAAAGTAAACCTGAAATCACTTTTAAAAGGCCAGGTCTTAGTTCTCAGGGAAAATCATAATTTCTTAGAAATTATAAGAAAATTTGGATGCTATAGGGAATTTAAAAATTATTCTTTATAACAGCTATCATCTGCTTGCACGTTACCAGGTAATTCCTGAAGCTGATAATATGTACTGCTTCCTTGGAACAATCTTCTTGGCAGCCACATAACAGTTCAAATGACTGACTGGTTTTTAATCTAATTCAATTGCCAAATATTTACTGACTATAATGGGCAGTTCCATACCATACCTTTATTTATTTTGTTTGACTGTCTTCCATCATTTCAAAAGGGAAGCTGTTGACACCTCAAATTCTGTTTAGATACCTTGGAGAAATCTACCAATACTCAACATTTTTTTTACGTAGAAATAAATGTGAAAAACTGTATAAGCTCTTTCTAAGAATATCTACTATAAAATGTGTCACATAAGCATTTAAGTGCCAGGGAAAAGTTTCCCCCACTGACATTGTTCATTCATGACCCAACTTTTAATGGTATTTTTTTTCCTTCTCTCTAAATACTTCCATTGTGCAGAGAACAAAAGCAAGCCAACAAAACTGTTGTTTCCTATTTTATTTTTATTGCTTCCTTACCCCACATCTAGATGCAAATTTATTTTAAAATAAATTGTTAGGCCTTTAACCCAATATGTACATGCATATATGAATGTAAAGGAAGTTGAAAGAGAGGGGGAGAGAGGAAAAAAAATGAAATTAAACACCTTAATCTATCTACCTTTTTCACTTATTAATTGCCGGGCTACTTCATTCTGGAATAGTTCTAAACTTTCTGTATCCTCTTTCATGTGGAAGAGTATGAGAAAAGGCAGTCCTTCTTCTGTCAATTCCTGCAGAAAGAAGTTTTCAATGAGAACCACTGGGCTCTCTATTCAGCTTTAGCTATTTTATAGATAAGCACAATTGTAGACCCAGCCCAAGTAGTGTAAAAATTGCAAGAACCCATGGGAAAAGGTCTAATAAATATAAGCATTAACACAAGAATGAACTCAAACCCCTCCCCTCTTTATCTCAGGTACAGGCACTCAGGAAGACCCAAAAGTCTGGCTGTTACAGGAAGTGATTCTTGGCTCATATGTTTGACAGTACTGGGAAAGGCTTTAGGGAACAGCCCCTTAAGGTTGTGGAATTCAGGACTGACCAAAGAAGGAAGCATGGCAGCTTTTAATTTGAAAGTGAGGCAAACATGATTGGTACTTCCAATCTTCACAGGTAAGAAATGGAAAGACAAGTGTACCAGCAACAAATAAATCTGATTCATAACCGTAATCTGCTTTATGACAGACACCATTCCACTTATATGAGACCTACCCAAAGCTGAAAAATGTACAAAGTAAAAAACACTAACTCTATAATATTATTAGCAAATACCTGGCCCTGTATGTATATTTTATTTCTCTTTCCCCAATATACAGCACAAACACACACACACTCTCTCTGCCCCCACCAACTAAAATTGCAAAACTGCTATTAAAAAGTTTAACTGTCATTAGAACATATAGGAAATATAATAGGTAAGAAGTAGATTTTAATAATTTATTATCCTCAACAATGCCAACTTCTGAGTCAAATGAAAAATCCAGAAACAACCTCACAAAACAATTATTTGTAATAACTCTCTAATTTGGGACCTACCTCAGCACAAACCACAAATGTCCTGTATTAAAAAGTAAAAATAGGGCTTAGCAGTTAAGCACTTGCCTGTGAAGCCTAACAACCCCAGTTCGAAGCTCGATTCCCCAGGACCCACGTTAGCCAGATGCACAAGGGGGTGCACGCATCTGGAGTTCGTTTGCAGTGGCTGGAAGCCCTGGCGTGCCCATTCTCTCTCTCTCTCTCTCTCTCTCTCTGTCTGTCACTTTCAAATAAATAAAAATAAACAAGGGCTGGAGAGATGGCTTAGTGGTTAAGCGCTTGCCTGTGAAGCCTAAGAACCCCGGTTCGAGGCTCGGTTCCCCAGGTCCCACGTTAGCCAGATGCACAAGGGGGCACACGCGTCTGGAGTTCGTTTGCAGTGGCTGGAAGCCCTGGTGCGCCCATTCTCTCTCTCTCCCTCTGTCTTTCTCTCTGTGTCTGTCACTCTCAAATAAATAAATAAAAAATGAACAAAAAATATTAAAAAAAATAAAAATAAACAAAAAGATTTTTTAAAAAGTTAAAAATAAATTAAAAAAATACCTGGTGAGCCTAATTAATCCCAAACTGGAAGGTAGGAGGATCACTGTATAAGGCCAGCCTGAGACTACATAATGAGTTCCAGGTAAGCCTGGGCTAGTGTGAGACCCTACCTCAAAAAAAAAAAACTTAGTTTATATAATATTTTTTCTGCTTCCTACCCATGTTTACATTTGTTTTACTTATATATAAGATTAAATTATTGTTTTCGTCATATTATTATTTCTTGCAAGATAACATTTACATCCACAAAATTTAAGTGTATAATTTGGTGGTTGTTATATTCACAAGGTCACACAAAGTTGCCAATTATCCAAAACATTGTCATCACTCTGAAAAAAAATTTTATTCTCATAGTCACTCCTTGTTCTTGCTTGCTCCCGCTTCTGGCATTACTTTAGCCTCATCTTTGATCTGTTGGGCTCACTTTTACTTTTTTCATATTCCCAACATTTACTGATACTACTTCCCATTGTTGTCTTTGTACAACTCTTCTCTAGCCTGGCAATTTCACCTACTTTAACAATCTTAATCACTAGTTCGAACTGATCCCTTAGCTCTAATCCAGGATCCACATCTAGGCTTCCAACTGCTTGCTTCATAAATATCTCCACATTAAGTCTAACCAGTATCTTTAAACATGCAAAATTAGTGACAGTCCCCAATTCCCACTTTCTCATAGCACTTCCTTATTTTACAGCACTTGGTTCAGAACTGATATGCCAGTCCTTGAAAGTATTCCCTGATTCTACTGTTTCTAAAGGCAAAAATAAATTCTCTCCTCTGAACACCAAAACCATGTTTCAGTGCCCCTCAGGTGGCATGGGCACCTGATGTTACATTATGTGCACATGTGAAATATTGTACTGAAAGCACCCTGCAAAGAGATAACCTGATTCAGTCCCAAGGCAATGAGCATATGACAAAGTGAAGAGATAAATAAACTAAATAAATATTAACTTTACAGACTCCATAGTTCCTTCTGAAGAAATTTAAGAGCTAAGAAATTAAAATAACAACATATTTAACATGACTTTTATTAGACTGCATAGATATACAGATGAAATACAACTACTGGGAGAGAAATAATACAAACATTAGCAGTTTAAAGTCTATACACATATAATTTCCTCCAGGGCTCAGGGAGTATCACAGAAGCAGGACAGAAAAGAATGTAAGAGCTCAAGAATGATGAGTGCTATGTAACTATCAGCAGACCATGACAAGTCCACTGTATTCATGAACACGCATCAGCTATAGGGACCTGCATAAGGTGGAGGGCAATGGGGTCATTCCCCTCAATGAGGAGCTAATGATAGTTAGTGGCTTCTAGGGAAGAGGAATTATTTCTTTCCAAGGCCCAGCCACTGGTAGTAGTGGTTAGATGAATGGGAAGAGTGGCCCTGGGAAAGGATAAAGGGAGGGGGATAAGGGAGGATAATGTAGAGTGCGTATGAACAAAATGTAATATGTAAGTATAAAAGTAAAATCCAAATCTAAAAATGGATTAAAACATTACATGCGTGCGTGCACGTGCACGCATGCGCACACACACACACACACATTTGCAAATAAATTTTCTCAAATCAAATACATAGTAGCTGGTAACTTGTTTTGGGAGTTCTATGTTTAGCTATGTTCATCCATACTAGCAGATTCTTTACCAAATAGTATTAAAAGACTCAGAAAGCCATCAATGTAACCAGATTTAACAAAAACAAATCATTTCCTATTGCTTAAATGATGTATAGGTGGTTGGTTCCAACCTATAAAATACAAGAATCATTAACTGTGTCAACCAATGATGTGGAAGAGAAGCCTTTATATTCTGCTTTTGAAACTACTCTTACAAGAACTGTCAAAATAGATGTCAACTAACTATTAAATCTTCTTGAAACTTTGAGGTAAGGCAAAAATGGAAAGTAAATAATTATGCTAAACACAGATGAGGTCTGGAGAAAGAAGAAAACAACAGGGACATTCATTCATTTGATAAATAAATACACAGAGTCTAACCCCCTTCCTTCTCAAAGTCAAGGATAAGATCAAAATGAAAAAGATTAGGAATAATCCTTTAATGGTTTCTCTGTATTTCTTTTATGATAGATAGGAACCAGAAAAACCTTTAGTGGCAAAGGATTATCCATCGTAACTGAAATCTGCACAGCACTACTTCTAAACAATATCCACTTAAACAGGATCCTTAATCAATGAGTAGGCATCAGAATCACCTATGAGTTATTTTCAAAGCCTCTTTCAAGAGTGTGGAAAACTACAGCTATTGCTGGAAATGAAACAGAGGTTCTGGGACAGAACAGTGGGGAGTCGCGGGACCGTGTTATGGAAATGGCTATGGTACAGCCATGTTCATGGGTGATTTCTACCACTGATAGTTGTTAAAATAGCATGATAGGCAGAATAACTTACTGTTTCACACAACTTAATTAAAAATAAGCCATGGCAGAAAGCTCATACCTCTCCATTTTCAAATGTTATTTCTCGGACAAGAGGGACACATTTATCTTGAATCCAGTTGTAAGTCAGGTCAAAATTTGCCATAGATCCCAAGTACACCATATCAGGAGCAGAACGCTGTTTAAAAAAAAAAAAAAGATTTTGACTAATCATTTGTCCTGGCAAAAGCACATTGTTAAATCCATCTACAATCAGACTCTCTATGGGAGATAACCAAAAGAACATAAAACATGAAGCCCCGAGAAAGAAGTCCACAGATAATAAAAACAGGTAAGTCCTGGGTCCTGGATAGTCAGGAATTTGATGCAAATTTAGATTTACAACCCTTAAATTTCAGTCTCTTCATCAAAGGCAAATACCACTGTCAGGCTACACTATGGAAACACAGCCAATGTTGCGAAGAGAATTATTCAAATGAATTAACTGAGCTACTCAGAAGTGAGTATGCTGTAAGAAAACTTGGACAGTACAAAAGCCATGAAAAGGACAAGTTCTTGGGCATGTATATCTCTAACACTAATTACCTATGAATGTTTCTACATTCACTCAAGATGATTATTTAAGAAGTGTTCAAAATAATAAATATAAACATTTAGCTGAATAAACTTACTGACTGTATCAGCACATCGCCATATGGTGTGATCTACTTTAACAAATTTTTTTTTATTTAAGAGAGAGAGAGAGAGACAGATAGAGAATGGGTGTGCCAGGGCTTCTGGCCGCAAACAAATAAATGTGCCACCTTGTGTATCTGGCTTACATGGGTACTGGGAAAGTGAACCTGGGTCTTTAGACTTTCCAAGCAAGCATCTTAAGTTCACCTACTTTTACTAATGATAAAACTGACATACTGTGTGTAGTTTTTTTTGTTTTCCTGTTTTTGAGGCAAGCCCAGTAGACTGG